>NC_068359.1:52587567-52691843 GCF_020536995.1 Dreissena polymorpha
GAATTTTAAGCCCCGTTTTACAGATTTCTCAAAGCCTTTTCATCCTATTTCCTTATCATGTAAACAGTTCTCATATTACACGGATTCTTTTCTAAGGTGTCCTACTATATGTTCCGTTGCGTCCGTGGTATTTAATCAGACCTTATAATTTATGTACATCATACAAACGAGCTGCATGAACGAAGTGGTATAATGGCCACTTAACTAGAAAAACGAACTTGGTTGCCAGGGATGAAGTAAAGTTTTATCAACACAGATACTTCTATTTATTTGCACAGGGTATTTTGAAAATAACAAAACACAATATAATAACACGAATACGATCAAACTATGAGTAATAACGGTACTGCTAAACGAAATGTTCAATTGACCATTTGATTTACACAAAAAAACGACACTGCTTTAAAATTGGTAAATGGCAATGCAAAAAATACAGACTACCCAGTCCCAACGTTGCTTTTCTATTAAAAAGCACAACAGCCACAAACTATGCCAACTTTTTTATTAAAATTGATCAATTAAAATATACACTGGACAACACTTAATTGTTTTTGTTGGAATTGCTTATTAAAAAACAACAAATAAAAAATAACTTATTCAATATACAATTTGCGTTGAAATTGCTTAATGATAATAAACACAAAACATAACTAAACTGTTACATCAGGGTACATTGTTATTGTGTTAATTATATGTGCACGTGTTGTTTAAATACATAAATCGCTAATTGAATGAACCAATTATGATCGTTCTTTGAAATTTTCCAACATTACATGGCAAACATATTGCACATATATGAGTGAACAAATATGAATCCCACATAATCATGCGCTGTGATGATTTGAAACTCAAAAACACATTGGGCTTACAATAACAATCATTTGCTTTGCACCTGTAAGAGACCAGTTCAGGGACTAATTATCTACGTAACACAGCCCCGAATAACCTTAACTATCAATACATTGTGAGGGAGAAGGACTTGTTCGCACTCATCATGAAGCATTCAGGTGGGGTGCACGTATTATGAAGCCGATACAATAGTACTTTAGAGTTTTTACAGCAAATATAAATGAGAAAACATAAAACGTCAAAATTAGATTCATCCTCAATGCATCGTAACAAAAGTAATATAACATATCAAGAAACATTACAACAAACAATAATTGAATGCACTCCCATGTTCAAATTATTTCTGTGTATGATTGATCACAATTTTCTGTCTGTGACGTCCATTTAATACAATTTTCCTTAATTATGTTCATTTTAGCTACTAGTATTACGATTGCATCAGAACATCACCGCCACTTTTCAGTTTTATATTAATAATACATAATTACAATTTCACTCCTCCCTGCAATGCGCATCCTAATGAATATAAGAACGCATGTTACTGCCAATAACCAATTATATGTTTCAGGTTACACAAAAAAAATGATTCACGGTTTTTTTTTTCGCAAATATCTCAATTTATCGGAAATACATTTGCAAAAAACGGTAGTACAATTCAGTTCTTCTCTCAGTTTGTGTCGATATTTTGAGATGTCAGAATAAATCCTTAAATATTTCTGAAATTCATACCAAACTTTCAAATTTCCATCAGAAGCACAACATTGTATTTTATGCACTATTTGAAAGTCTTAAGAACAATTTTTGCAAAAAGTTATTTGAAAAACAAAATCAAAACTAACCGGTGTATTTACATCAATTAACGATTATTTGTGAACCTAGAACAGTCACGTGATTCTGCAACGTGATGATTTGATGAACAAGTCATGCTACCGGAACCGAGCATTGTGTAAATCCATTGTGTTATTACGTTCTATCGAGGTATTCTCTCAAACGGTCTGTGTCTCTGTTTGCGGCGTGTTAAAAGTACTTAACGCGAAGTTTTATCTCGAGATCATTATCTAATTGCACGACCGGAACATTTATACGCTTGCTAAATTATTGAACTCAACAAAAAGAAATATGCTTCACGTAAAAAAAATAATTTATCCCACTTTTACAGCGAACTCGGTTGATTAAAGCACCGTTTATTAAATTTCATCTATAATCAACGGCAAGGCTATAATCAATGGCACGAAATGACGTCATCAACTGCCGAACCGGGACTACTTTTTCCCACGCACCTCGTCACCTGTGTTTGCCAAGTGCATCAATAATAAAAACAATCTCAAATGTTTGTCAATCTTAATGACCTTAAAACAAAGGAAAGTAGCAAAAAAACGTGTTTTTTTGTCATTTATTTTTATTAAAACCTCAAGTATTAGGTAAATTTAACACTATGCAAATAGGTTCTGTTGTTGTTGCTCCCCTTTGAAGAAGTCAGTGCGAGTTGCTCCCCTTTGACCGTAGAAAACAATCGTCTGGACCAAGAAATACTGTGTTAATTTACAAGCTGTACTCGGATATGCATCCATCTGATTTTTCTTCAAAGCATCTTTTCTACCTGGCAATACGCACAAATGACACTGCATCCCGGTGATTCTTGCGTCAACAATTGGGTGTCAACAAGTTAGGTCAGAAGGCCATGGCAAAAGACTCCGGCTTTCTCAAGCACAAGAGAATAACGAACCACTCAGTTCGCAAATGCCTGGTCCAAAAATTTCGAAATACAAATATCCACCCACTGAAACCATGGCAATAACAGGGCACGAAAATGTCCAGTCCTTAACCAATTAGTCCAACATATCTGTTGAACAGCTGCAAAAGTGTTCATTCTTGCTCAGTGCAGTAAATGTAACAATCCAACAATTCCTCTTGTACACCTTCACGCACCGAAACTATGGCCGAAATGCAGCCTAGACAACCACTGTCTACCGTCGAACAAGTTGATCTTGATGTTCGCCCCACCAAGTCACTTCACGGTTCACCAGCGTTCGAACAACTTTGCCTCACAATTCTTTGGTGCCACTTTCAACATTCAAAATGTTAATGTATATAATTAGCTTAAATCCAAGTAATCTTTGTTATTTCGTCACGAAATAACCACATATTATAACAAAGAAGCAAATAATGTGCACCTCGTGATCGACTCGATAGTTTGATATCGAAAGTGAATTGTGTGTGGTGTTAGGCTACGTTGTAAACAAATGTAGTTCCTTGTATATAACAACTTAATGTCATATTGATATCATAAAACTTAAAGATTTGCAATTCAATATGATTAAAATTGTAATTAATAACGCTCGACACTTTGTTACAGAACGATATTCTGATTTAAAAAAATGATCAGCGGTTATTTTTGGAACGCGGAGTAATTCACTGACCTTGGTTACACTACAGTCATTATCAAAAGTACGACAAACACTCGTGAAAACTTATTTTGTTTAAATAAAAAAAGTTTACTGAATAAAAAGTGGGATAAATATAATAAAAGGTCAGTGTTGATTATAGATCAGGTTTATCATGCTCAGCACGAAAACGAAAAAGCACTCGCCAAGGCTCGTGCTTTTTGTTTTCTAAGCCTCGCATGATAAACCTGATCTATAATCAACACTGACCTATTATTCTCTATATAAAATACATGCATTAAAATATATCTTATATAGTAACATTTCCTATCTTGAGAAAATAAAATTATCAATACGTTAAACACGACCACATTACAGCGAAAATATCATGTAAAGATAAAAGAAGAAGAACACAACGCACTATAATTATGTTACAACAAAGAGTACATATTCCTTTTATATTGAACATGATAATATCAGTTCAATCTGTTATGACGTTAACAAGGTTATTATCTTTATATCCTGATTCATACAAAGTATACATACAGTGTATAATTTTCTTAACAGAGATAGGAGGCTGAATTAACCTTTTCCAAGTTGATGATAGGTTTAAAGTTTATGTTTTAGTATCCAAAAAAGCGACAGATATTTAAAAAAAGAGTGTCAATTGAAAATATAATCCGGGGCTAATAATTAGATATAATGAAATACACAGAAGAGGACCAAGATCGTAACTTGCGTAACTTCACAATCACATACAATTCCGACCTATACGATAATTGTTTGTATCCCTGATTTTACTACATCAGTTTCAGTTGGTAATTAAAAAAGTAAAACAGGAATACTTGACACGAGTGTTTCGAGTCAATACTTTTTGATGGACTTAAGCCACCTGAATTTTGTATACAAAACACATATGTCGAACAGGTACCAAAATGAGTTCATTGTTGGAATGGTTACAACAGTCTTGTCAAAATTTTGTAATTGTAAAAGTAAAAGTTTGTGATGTTTTTGCAGCTATGTTCATAATTTGTCTAAATGAGCACACAACCATAACGGCTTGCAAACGGTAAGAAATAGGCAATAACGTATAACCAATGATCACAAAACAAATGATATTTATCGCATACCTATCACAAAAATATATGACATAACATATCTACACAGAAATATATCTAAATCAACAACAGCAATACGACAATTAAGATAATAATGACAAGAAATTATACTCTATGCAATAAAATCCACTGTATGCCTATCGTTTGACAATGCAAGAACATGTGCACGGACGTTAAGCAACGATATCTACGTACAAATGGGGCAGTAAACATGCGTCTGTTAATCACTACAAAACGCGAACTAATTTTACTAAATTAAATAAAAAATAAGAGAGTATTATCCATTATATATAACTTTTGATTTTTTTTCTCACTACGTAGTGATCTGGAGTTGATTTATATCGACATCAAATGCAATAACGTCAGAGCAAAGTTGTATCAACAAATAAATTCGTTAGTTAACCTGTTGACACAATTTTGTAAATATACTCATGCGCATTGTGTGTCAATTTCATATACACAAATAAAATATTGATATCTAATTATACATGTAGTTTAAAAATCGCTTTTTACAATTCATTAATGTGAAATATTTATTTTCTCTCGTGGTTCTACTAGTCATGAAAACATGTTTACACGGCTTTTAATGAAACGAAAATATATGATTACGTGAACATTACAAATATACTCTTACATCTCTGCATATTTTTTTTAAGATTCCGATTATCAAACGGAATTTTTCTTGAATCTCTAACATGAAAATTTGTTTACTATATTAGTGATAAACTGCTTTATGTCGAGGACTCGGAATGAATACACTATTGGATTGATGCAGGTGTTGATCACAAAGAACAGTGGGACAACGGTTCCGGCTACTGTTAGTGCTATTGGTAAATTAGCGTAACGGTTTGTTCCTATATAGTAAAATAAGAAGGGTATGTAGCAAATAAAATAACTGCCTATTATTATACTTACTGTAATAATTGCTTTAGATTTTTTGCGTTTACGTGCTACAATAGATCTGCTACACATGTTAAATGCGACAACAACAACAATTAGGTAAATGGACGCAATGAGCACAACGGTCAGACAAGTAAAGGTAAACAGGTAAACTTGTACTTTGTCCATTTTTTCTCTCATTATTCCTGTATTATCGTTGAACATATACATGAACGAAAACACCGAAACACTCAATGAAACGAGCCAAATCATAAGTATTGCTATAATTGTTGCTTTTTTGGAAACACTATAGAACGGCCAAACAATTTTTATCATTACAACAATCGCGGAGCCTGTCATTGACAGAGAACTAGCTGTTATTGGTAAGACAAATACAGAGCTTAAAATCTTTGAGTCCAGGCTAACTTCAGTTTTGTCCGGGGTTACGAAATCATTAATACTAATCATGTCATCAAATTGAAACTTAAAATTGAACGGTGTGTTGGTAACAAATGAAAGAGGACGACTGAAATATGTGCTGGCGTTGGATATACCTGTGTTTGATATATCAGCCAATGGACGACTGAAATCTGTGTTATTGTTGGAGATGTCTGTATTCGAGTAATTAGTAGGTGATTCATTTTCGTGTGAATCATGACGCTTATGGTCAAGTGGTAAACCAGATTCGTTAATTATGTCTATATCTTGAAATGTATTCTCAATTCGTTCATTTATTGATTGATTGTCTTGTCCAAACATGGAAACGGTTGTTGTCCGTGGAAGAGGCAAATCGACATCTGTATTCCCTCCTGACATATTTCCTTGTCTTACATTATCTGGAAAGACAATTGCAGATGAACCCGTTGGAGGTGTGTTATTTGGATTCAAATTGCTTTGAGTAAACGTAGATATAAGGTGCAACCTTGGTCGCCACACATTTTGATAATCAAAGCCAGAATAGAAAGTAAAAATCATACACATTAAAAAATCTGAAAATGATAAGCACAGCGAGAATCGTAGGAATGCCATTTTGTTACTTTGATTTTGACTGTTTTGGCTTCGCATTCGTTTCACAATAGCCAAAATAACAAGAGCATTTAGAATTACTCCAACCGGTACAGCGACTTGTATTGCTTGTCCTGTATAAAATAAAGCCGTTCCAAAGGCTTTCGCAAAAGTAGCATGATGCCTTAACATTTCGTTCGTTAAAGGCAGCAAAGCTTCAATTTCTTCATCGTTTAGAGCACGTGCCATTGTTGTCAGGTCTGCAAACGCGTATCTAAAAGCAACAGAGCAACACTCAATTGTTTTAAAAGACCGACTCCATAGAATACAAATAGATGCAATTTAGATGGGGCATTTCGACGGTATATACATGTATAAAAACAATCAGTATTCCCTCCCAATGTTTGTTAAATATATCCTCCTTCTAAATTTTTTTTTAAATTTATGTTTTCATGAAATAGAATAAAACGAACCAGTGGGATATGAGCACACGCTTTAAAAACTCGACTAAAAGCACAGTTGCACTGTCTCAATATATATAAATAATTTATAATAATTTCTGCTGTAAAAACTATTGTACTACCACTTTTACCACTTTATATTGTTCGCGCCCACCAAAAGTATCCCTAGTAAAACGTTTTAATATAGTTAGCATGAATATTGTATAAAGTGTTTCAACAGAAGAGATATACGTGTCGGACAAGCATTTTAAGAACAGATCTTAAAAGAAGACATTTTGTTTAGGTTAATTACATTATACATGGCTATATTCCCGTTAAAAGAAGATCAAGATTATATTATACAGGGGTAACCATTTGTGCGTAGGAAAAAAGGGATATATTTTAATATAAGAAATCGATGGTCAGAATTCAATTTACATATAATAACATAACATTTTTTGTCATACACCCGCACAACAAATTACAATGACATACTACTAAATATAATCCGTGTTAGCAGTAAATAAACTTGACACAGTGCAGTACAATACACACACTGATAGACTTAAGTTAATAATTTACTACTTACTTTGATTATAAGTTATTTGTGCATTCATAATTATCATTAATATAAGGTAACAGGTTTCAAATACTTATACTTAAACTAAATCGTTGAGTCTTTTGCCTGTGTTTACTTTTCAGGCTGTGAATGCTCAAATGGTTGGTTCGCACCTGATCAAGGTAACATTTATATTCTATATCAACATATATGTTACTGTTTTGTGAATAACATATTTATTTAGAAACGCCATACACAATAATTATCGATGAAAACATTTAAATATAAATGTTGCAGTATTTTGTTATAGCCTTATCTATTAATGAAAGAAACATGTAATGCAATACCCACATAACTTTTGATACTTTAAACACACAGTTTTTTTAAGTATGGTTTACTTAAGTTGGGTTTGATTGAATATTTATGTTTTTTGTGTTTATAATAATAATACAGCTAAATGTTTGCTTTTTAAAAATAATTTATTATAATTCGACAGATCATAAGACTAAAGTGTATTTGTTTCATAATAGCAGTGTCAACTCAGAAACAGTACACTGACAAATAGCAAAACTTAAAATAATATATAGTATCCGAAATCTTTCAAGTTATGATAATTTTTTATTACTTACCCTTGCAGATTTGATTCAGATTCAGATTCAGATTCCTATACCAATCCTTCGCCCAATATATCTTCACTTTTCTGCCAGAAGATGTTCACAACTACCGGTATATGCCAGTATCTGATTGTTAATGTTCAGTCCGTTATATAGCACATTATATACGGTTTCCGATTGGTTGGCCACTCGTAGATGTATGTTATTGGCAATGTGTTAGACATTCAAATAATCCATCAGATTTTAGTTGTACATGCTTTATTTATCAAACGTTAATAAGTTTTAGCGTCATAATTGTATTACTAACGGGAAGAGACGTTTCTTTTATTTATCGCTAACCTTCTTAAATACAAAGCTTTTAAGAAGCAATGTAAGAACTTTGACATAATGGCGATGTATTAATAAACGCAGTGTAAATGATACATGGTTATTACACAGCAAATCTTGAACTGTCTTTTTCAACTTTTCGAAGCAGTAAGATGTCGATTTGTTCGTACTGATGATATAGCTACATATAAATAACACAAATCCTACTTCATAAACTCCCGACATGTCTTGCCATGATTAATTAAGTATTTTTAGTCAGTGAGCACGCTTTGCTTTGGGAAACTAATTAGTGTGCAAATCTAATCAACAAACACATCTGCTTCTAATATTTGATATATTGGCTGGGACAAGTGCCATGACAGCAATAACTTTTTATCACTTGTATTATCATATGCATATTAAATACTTCGAACGATGAAGCACATATACGGATACATTGAATCTGAACTACCAACAGAATCCATCAAGGATTTAAGAGCAGTTAAATATTGTCAAAGGCCGTATCAACCAAACAATCCTTAGACTTAAGACTGAAATATTCAAGATTACCTTAAATTTTAAGTCATAATTTGTATTTATCAATTGTATCTACATCCTTCTTCATGTAGAACATTTTATTGATGAAATTATCACCAGTGGTTTCCTCCATATGTTCAAACGCTGGAGGAATTTATCTTTGCTCTAAGTCGATTTTTTTATTTTAAAGCCTTCGAATCGGTTGGTAGATAATGGCCTAAGACGGAGGAGGTGATCAGCGCGCAAAACAATAGCCCATTATTCACACGCATTAGATAAGTTCGGCATCCTATTAATAGCAAGTCAACAATTCAATATCTAAACTAATAAACTTAGCTAAGCATTGAATTACTAGCTTTTAAAAAATCCAGTATTCATACTAAAAATCTTAGTTTAGCATCCTATTAATCGCTATTCAATTACCATTCATTCATACTAATACATTTAGTTTGTCATCTTATTAATAGATAATCAATAACCAATCATTCTAACTAATAGTCTACGGTTAGCATTCTATACAAAAAAGCTATTAAATAACCCATCATTCATGCTAATAATTTTAGTTAAGCATCCTATTCATTCAATAATCCACCATATACTAATAATCTGAGTTTGGCAGCCTACTACGGGCTATTAAATTACCCATTATTCATACTAATATTAGTATTTTAGCATCCTATTAATAGTTATTAATTAACCCATCATGTATACGTATAATCTTAGTTTAGCATCCTATTTATAATTATTCAATATCTCATAACCATACTTATACTCTTAGTTTAGCATGCTAGAAAGACCTATTCAATAACCTATCATTCGTACAAATTATCTTAGTTTAGCATCCACTTAATATATATTCTAGTAGTGTTAACATATACATTTTAGTTAGATTGTATCGAAAGGTTTAGGCCCATTACAACGCTCTCGAGCCCGATGTCTTAAACCAGTATTAAGTGCATTTCGGAGAGATCTTAAAAACGATCCCACAGGGGGATTGAACCCTGACCTTGCGGTCGCTATGCGGCCACCATATCCTTAACACCAAGGCGACCATAAAGTAACTAGCTGATGGGTATTCTAGAAGAATGAAGAAAACATACATTCTGTTGAAGCGTTAATATAAATGTTGTAAATACAAACGAGCCGATAGTGCTTATTATATTGGTAATATGTTCAACGTGATTATGTCAGCATCAAACATACTACACAAGATAAGTGTAAGTTGTTAAGTGAATTCTTAGTTATACAACGGGTATATTACGATGATAAAAAGTTGAACGTCAGGTCAAGTGACTTACAGCTATTAAATACATTGAAGGAGCGAATAACAGTGCCTTCGGCGTTCCGATTCTGTGTGTGCTTACTGGCACAGTAAGCCTATATTACATACATACACAGACATACAAACACGCACGCACACACAAACACGCACGCACACACAAACACGCGCGCACGCACACACACACACACACACACACACACACACACACACACACACACACACACACACACACACACACACACACACACACACACACACACACACACACACACACACACACACACACACACACACACACACACACACACACACACACACACACACACACACACACACACACACACACACACACACACACACACACACACACACACACACACACACACACACACACACACACACCACACACACACACACACACACACACACACACACACACACTTCTTTAAAGTATTTGGGTCGTCATACAGCTGGGCTTTGGAAAATTGCAATAAAAGCTGCTTGTTATGAATGGTACAGTGTTCAAATTGTTTTAGGTATTACAAGCATCTCTAGGTAGTTTCGCTTGTCTGCTCTAATACTTCGCTGAGCGCTCATATATGCTTCTGTGTATTCATCTTGTGTTGTTATTTTCGCGGGTCGTGTTCTGCTGTTGTAAACAACTTATCTTCTTTTCTTGTCCTTCTTAAACTTTCTGAAGTTTCTCTGCTGAAATCCACTCCTTATGGGTGTATGACTTGGGGCCCAGTACATATTTGCATTATCAGGTCAATGCTAATTTCATTGTCTGACACATCTAATATATCATCTCTTCTTCAACAATTCCTCTATGACATCATCAAACAACACGGCCGTAAATCACGTGCGCCACCTCTTGTTGCGATGCATTTATAAATAAGCCAATGCAACTTCCGATGTGGCGCTCAGGCCCGGATGTTTTGCAATTTGATGGATAATTGTACAGGGTGATACTGTTTTATGTTGTTGTTTGTTTTACATCGTTCGCATTATTTTTAAAATCGGGCAATGTTGTGCGATTCAACGACGATTAATTCATCCAAAAAAGTACAGAAACATACATTCACAACCCATTTTAAAACGTGAGGACGTTTATTAGTTGTGGCATGGTAGAATTCGTAAAAGCAAATTGATGTATTTTGCATGTGTGACGAGCAAATTACCAGCCAATTAAATCGCTCATTTGATAAAACGATTACTTTGAACCAGTACAAGTAAATGCGTTCATAAACACATCGGCTTTTAGTCGATCTAGTAGACATATTTGAATTTTTCAGAAAGAGTAGGAGTCACTGCCAAGGAGGTGGCGCTCAGATAAGGAGGTGGTGTCAATGCCATTGCTTACTTTTTTTACATTGAAATATTTTATGTTATGATTTCTATTATGTTTACAGGAGTTACATTATTTTTTTGTAAATTGACTACTTCAGCACATTTGAGTCGCGTGCGTTTTTAATAAAAAAAAAGTAGTTTTCTAATCAAAGTACTGACAGTACTGGTGTGACGATGCTTTTGAAGAAGATGGATATAAAAGCATCAATTTAAGTTTATATACATCACCATAATTGTGTATGTGGGTACGAAACTAAATACGGGTACGAAAATTTTGGGTACGAAAAAAATCTGCAAAAAAAAATGAGGAAATAAAATGGGTACGAAAAAACTTGGGTACGAATTTTTTTTGGGGTAAGAACAAAATTTGGTACGGACAAACAAATTGGGGTTAAGGGGAAGTAGTTCCCGTGGGGAACTTGACTAACAATCACACATTCTCGGCCCTTTCCGTCAAACATCGGATAAGTACCTTGAAGGCAGTAGTATAAATACACATTTCGGAAGCGGTAATGCGGTCCTACATACGCGCGTAAAAATGTAGGCGAAGTATGTAAACAAGGCGGTAGACTGTCAGGAATGTTTGAATTTACGAAGAAAATTGTGTATTGATGTAAGTTTATTGAAGAAATGTACAGAAAATATATTAAATAAGCAATGGCGATATTTTTCTCAGCCACATAATTGTTAATAGTTTGATATCACAAAATGAAAGTAAACGTAGAACTGTCAAAAACGACAACCTGCCAACGTGTTGTTTTTTTGCTGGCGCGAGAGGGCGATTACACTCAATGTGTTCACATTTTTACCATAGGCTTGACCAATGACTTTTATTGTATGGGTGGCTTTGTTATTTTTTTATTGCTATCATGTAACTGCATGATTGTGTATATGTTTACAATATCACACAAAGTATAAATTCTGATATAAATATACTGATTGAGCTTATAATAATCTGATATATATAGCCAGGTCAATTAAAGACTTAAAATACAATTTTTGTCCACATTTCATGAAGACGTGAGATATTTATGCACATATAGTATCAAGATATGGGGAGATCCATAAATAAAAAGTATTTTTGATCTGTGTTGTGAAGGCTCTTTTTCCATGACTGTGAAAGTGAAATTTCCATGTGAAAAGTATGTGTGTTTTTTAGTATTTCATTCAACCATTGCATAAAATTAACTGTTCTACATATACTTTTTTTGATAGGTGTTTGTTAGGTGATCAACAGGAGATGACCAGGGTGCCAGACAAAAGGGATATACATTTGAGATCTGGTCAGGGCTCCATATAAAAGTGTTTAAACGGTATACATTTTATATCTGGCCAGTGCTCAAGAGAAAATGGGTATACATTTCAGAAAATTTAACCATTTAAAAATGTTTAAATACCGCTTGATTAAGGCTCTTAGTTCACTTAGCATAAATATTTTTAATATATCTTTTTAACACTAAAAATAATATTAAATGTACAAATTTAATCTACCAATGTGTACAGATACTACTTAACATATATTTGACTGTACTGAATGTAGGAACTAGCTAAATATTCATAAGAAAAAGTATCAGGGGGTGAAATATTGATTGCCTGAAGCTCTGACCATGGAGCTATGTTTATATTATCTTTAAACACACTGATTAAAGAAGTAAAACAATACATTGATACAACAGAGGGAAAATCATCCCCTCTAAACAACATGATATGTAATTATGTATAATCTTTATGGATCTTGATCAGGATCCGGTTAGGTACACAGCAGGACATTTAGGTATGCGCGCTGCGGGAGAGAGATGAGAGTGACTTACATTTTGGATTAATTTTAATTCACTGAAATTCATCACTGAAGTTACAGTATGATCTCAATTGATGTAGATGTACATGATTGTATCAAGCAACATATATTAAATAATTACATTATAAATTACCGTCATGATTTCAGTATCCTTTAAATGAGTTCAGTCAAGTTTATCATTCATATACATTGATTTTGTAAATATTATCAATATACGTATACTAGATGCAAACATATTTGAAATAATCCAATTTGATATACTATATATAATGTAACTACACATCCAAGCACACTAGCAGTTTACTAAATATAACATTTGCATTAGTTACAGATACATATTTACATTTGTATGTGTTTGAAAAAAATGTATAATCTTTAATGACATCATCTGACCATGCATGTCCTAGATTTTAAAATCAAGGCCCTGGTCTGAAACATTGGAAACATTCACGTTAAACTGTTACCAGGCTTCTGAAATGAATTTTTATTTAACTATGAAAGGAAATCTAATGATTTTTCTTGTTTTAAAGCAGTCATAGATCAGTTGTGGCCTCTCGGTAATAACCCATTTTTGCTTACTTGTCACAACCTCAAAACGTTCCACACTTCTATAATAGCAAATCTGGATTTAGGTGATCTTCAATGGTACATTTACACTTTAGCTCTGTCACAAGAGTGCTGGTAAAGTCAAGTCATATATTTAAATCTAGGCCATGTCAAACTCAGTGTCAAAGACAAATGAAAGATGCGTTCATTAATTATTGTCCCTTTGTTTACTACTGCTGTGAGTTTTTATATAATATAACTGTTGACCATCATGTGAGAGAAAATTCATATTATTTTTGAATATCAGGTTAAGCAGCCTTTTAGATAACAAAGTTGGCTAGTTTTCAATGTCGCTTCTGGGGATCAAACCCGCAGCGCAACCTCCTGCAATCAAAGTTGACACTCTACCACAAGGCTTTTAGGAAGGTTCTGAAATTGTTCGATCCCTCGAGAGTAACCAAACCAAAAAAGAAAGTCAAATAATGCCGCCTCGGTTTTATTGAGTCGGTTCATGAGAGATAATGGAAGGTGCAACATTTCTCACGCACCCTAGCATCGCTTTAAGCAGTATTCAATTCTCAACACGAAAGTGCTGGAGTCATTGATCCCGAGGGACCAGAACACTTGATTAATGTTCGAAATAAAATCAAATCATTTGACTAATGACAATTCTATTATTTGAGCCAGGTCACAGGAAAGAGTAATCAGTATCCAATTAAACTATTTGTTATTGTCAGAAAACCGCTTTTAAGCAAACAGCTTTCTTCAAGCGACTGCAGGCTGATCTGGATCCAAACTGGCCACAATCATATTTTACTGTGACACAGCTCATTTAACTTTAAAATGATATCAAGTACTTAAATAGAAAGAAGAAAGAATACAAACCAGTAATTTGAGTAGAGTTTGTAATCAATGTTGAATTTCAGGACAGCTTGGTGATCTGCAAATCCCATATGATATGTTGATATCGGTTATCATAGTCATTCCATAAGTCGCAAAAGGCTCGAATACAATTTATAAAGCAAAATGTGACTTACATTGATAACTAAAAATACCAGTATGCCAGTTTTGCCGTGTCAAGCTGTCAAGATCCAGAAAGTCCTTCATTCACATCGAATATATCCTTCGAATTCCATCTATTGTTGTCATTAACCGAGATTTAGTGAATAAATAACTCATATATCCTAAATGACAGTTTCTAAATATCCAAACAAGCCGATTTATGCTGTAAGAAAGTTTTGACACGAGTGTCAACATTCTCTTATGGGCGCGGCCATTGTTGTATGTTGAGGCACGAACGACAACTCTGCTAGGAGAATGTTATTAACGATAATCAGCGAAGTATGCCGATAAGAAAAATCGAGCAATCTCAATCGGACTGGCTCGGTCTTTAAATAGGTCGCCATTGTGAAAAATTTTTTCATGGTATTATCACTTAGACGAAAAACCATGAAGCAGATTCGTCAAAAATGTCTTGATGGATTTAAACGTTCGTCATTGTAAGATAAAAATATTTAACATGTATTAAACAAACAAGTTTATGGAAAGACCGAGCAATCTTCATTTTATGGAGTTGATCGTGGGAAAAACAACATATTTGAGGCTAATTAAGATTCGTTTACTATGGCCTTTAAGTAAATTAAGCATTTGGATTAAGAGACATAAAACATCGTTTTAAGAAGAAGTAGTATCTTATATATTGTCGCATTGTCGTCATCGTACTATCGCGTTTACGCATTGTCGCCATCGTACTATCGCATTGTCGCCATCGTATTATCGCATTGTCGCCATCGTACTATCGCACTATCGCATTGTCGCCCTCTGGATTTTAATGTGTAACCACGATGGCCCTTACGGTATTCCGTACGTAACTGTTAAAGGGGCCTTTTCACAGATTTTGGCATGTATTGAAGTTTGTCATTAAATGCTAAATTGATAAATGTAAACATTGGATCTAAAATGCTCCAGTACAAAATCAAGAATAAATTAAAAAACAGAAAAAAGTAACCCTCAACAGAGCTCGAATCACTGACCCCTGGATTCCTGGAGTAAAAAGTCTCCCACTTAGACCACTCGGCCATCCGTGCTCCTACAATGAAAGATGTATTTAATACTTTATATAAGAAATCCTCGTAGTTTCACAAAATATAACGACAACAACAGAACTTTCCAAATTATTCAAACGTTTTGCGTTGCAACGCTTTATAATGTTCATGTTTTTAAATAAAGATCCATATAATGGCTATTTTAGAGCATGGTAAATGTTAAGTATTACTTTTCCTCACAAATAACATAACTAAAACGAAATTTGCGAATATGGAACATTTTTTTTTATTTTGTCAATTTACCAAAACGTGAAAAAGCCCCTTGAATGCCTCTTCAACTGGCAGAGCATAAACATGATTAAAGACACCAAATCACGTACTCATTTCAAATAAAAAATATTATGAGTAAAATTACTGAATTTCGTAGTAAATTGTTATAAAATGGAATTATATACATGTTTTACTGCATTTTGGAAAAAGATATTTTGCGATTGGGAATATGACCGAATAATGGCTTCAAAATCAGATGAAAAAAAAACAACAGCAGGCTGTCTGGCTAGCGCTGTTGTTGCCATACTGGCTACTCCAGACGGATTCCTGCATGCGAGTTTGGTTGGTGGTCAGAACACCCGACAGGTGTTGTTTTCCCCGGGTAATCCAGTCTTAACCCACAGCACACGACACAATCAAATAAAAAGGATATAAATAGCTTGAACTGTATCTATAATTCAAACTTTATCGCGACTTTCATTTTTCTTATGCTTATTAATAGAGCTGGGACACACTCTGGATCCTCATATAATGCAGCCTCATGCGCTGAGTGACCTCATACACTTTTTAATTGACATATAAACGGTATGAAAAGGCACTTTCACCTGTATACACATGCTACTAAGTCAATTTATTTGCACGTGTATTTATTCATAATCACATGGTTGTTCGCTTTGAAAGCACGTGTTCGTGAAAGTATCCTTCGGTACGTCTACCTTAAAATAATTAGCTTACGAGATTTACGGCAAACAACCATGCTTATTTATGTTTTCGTTAAATATCGAGCGGTCTATGAAGTGAATCATTACAAACTTTAATTAATGTCACCATTTAACCGCTCGTCAACACGAGGCAAGTAACTCTATGCTACAACTGACAAACTTGAAGGGCGACAATATACGTCCATACGTTTCAGATATAGCAAGCTATGACAAGTATTAGTTTAGTTTCGTATTCGAATTGCAGCCAAGCGTATTGCGGTTTATCGTTTAACATTAAGCATAAGCGGTTTACAACATTGTCCCAAAATATATGGACAGAATATAATATTAAGAAACAAGTTTTAATATTTAGTTTAGTTTCGTATTCGAATTGCAGTCAAGCGTTAGACGTAATGCGGTTTGTTGTTGAGCATTAAGCATTAGGCACTTAGCGGTTTACAACATTTCGCACTGCGCAGTACAATATTTACATAATTAGCACGCTCCAGTTTTGCTTATATGCACACTTAGATCACGACATAGGTCATACGTGTTAATGAAAAATGCCTTATTGTCTGTGAAAATGTAAAATCTGGCAACATTCTGAGTTATCCTGTCACATGCCTTAGAATCAGCCCGATATCCAAGGAACCTAATAACCCAAAAAGAGTTTAGGCTAGATGACAACGTGACCTCAAATATCCGTCAGTTGCTCTCCGCGCATGCGCACGCCTGTACTATTTTCTATTAATAAAATATAGAATCTACTTGTTTTCAATTAAAAAAACAAAACACGTAAAGCACTGTTTGTTTAAACATTATTATTTTAACAGCATAATTTCGTCTTTGTGTATTGAATTAATAACGATTGACTCGGTTTCTGTGTTGTTTAACAAGATGGAAGCTAGCCTAAGTGTTTTGCATGACGTGACGTAACAATGTTTTTGTTCGCGCGTGTTTTTTCCCATATTAAATATTTAAACACAAAGACTCGAAAACCAGATATTTTAGAAACATTTCAACGAATGTGACAGGATAAATAGAATAATAGGTTGGTGACGTGGATGGAGAATGGTAATCTGGCTCGTCGGAGGATCTTATCGGGCGAAAGATAACCATTCTCCATCCACGTCACCAACCTATTATTCTCTATATATCATTGTCAAGAAATTTATGTTTTGGTCTGCAACTTAATTTAATGCAGTTATTTTGTTCTGCCTCGGCGTGGTTTTAATGTTGCTGTGTCATTATTTTTATTAAGTTTTAACACATAAGCATCATAAAAATTAATCATTGTTATCAGACAATGATAACGGAACAAAAACTACACAACTTATATTGCATCGTTAGTCAGCTGATTGATCAAGTATTTAATGACGTAATATAATGTTTTACGATTGTTTGTTAAGTGACAAAATGAGTTGTTTTTCGGCTAATATGTACAATCTAGATATGAATGCAAGCTCCATGTTAACGGCCGACATACATTTGATTGAATATCTTGACGTAAATGATCCCCAGTATCTATCTTGAGTATCCTGATGTTAATGATCATCAGTATCGATCTTGAATATCATTACGTAAATGATCCCCAATATCCATCTTGAATATCCTGACGTAAATGATCATCAGTATCAACCTTGAATATCCGGGCGTAAATGACCCTCAGTATATATATCTTGAATATCATGACGTAAATGATCATCAGTATCCTTCTTGAATGTCCTGACGTAGTTGTTCCTCAGTATCATATCTGGTATATTCTGACGCAAATTATCATAATTAATTTTAATTATCCATCTTAAATTTTCTTACATTAATGACCTTCAGTACCTTTGAATATCCTGAGGTAAGTGATGTCCAGTTTCCATCTTGAATATCCAAACATTAATTATCTTCAGTATCCATCTTGAATATCCTGACGTAAATGATCATAAGTATACATTTTGAATATCTGGACGTAATATTTTCCCAGTATCCATCTTGAATATCCTGACGTAAATGATCATTAGTATACATTTTGAATATCTGGACGTAATATTTTCCCAGTATCCATCTTGAATATTCTGACGTATATGATACCCAGAATCCATCGTGAATATCCTGACGTAAATGATCCCCGGTATCCATCTTGAATATCCTGACGTAAATTATCACCAGAAACCATCTTGAATATCCTGACGTAAATTATCACCAGAAACCATCTTGAATATCCTGACGTTAATCATCCCCAGTATCCAGCATGAATATCATGACGTTAATGATCCCCAGAAACCATCTTAAATATACTGACGTAAATGCTCATCAATATCAATCTTGAATATCCTGAAGTAAATGATCATTAGTAGCCTTCTTGAATATCCTGATGTTAATTATCCTTACAATCCATCTGGAATATCCCGATGTAAATAATCATAAGAATCCATCTTTTTGACCTTTGACCCCCAAGTGTAACTCGACCGTCGTGCTAGACTCGTGTATCGTGCACGACACACCGTTTCAAATTTTTGATCATCTGTCACAAATGATTTTAAAATTAACCGATTAACAACGAAATTACAGCCAAAACAAGCTTTACAAAAGCCGTATTTGACTTTCGGTTTATTAAAGAGTAACCTTACTCTTTGAGCTGTGGGACACAGGGGTTGGGACACAGGGGTTGGGACACAGGGGTTGTCAGCGACACACCGTATCCATGATTAGCTGAACTGATGATGTTTGTCAAGTAAACTGTTTTATTGCGAGCCGTGCTTCTTTGACCCTATATGACCTTGACATTTGAGTCAGGGACTCTGGTGGTAATGGACGTGATATGTCGTGATCAATTGTGCCAAGTTAATTTAAAATAAAATGTATGAAATTGCCTGATAAACGATGAAGATACAGTCAGGACTATGATTAAGAACGTCCATACGTAAGAACCGTGAACTTCCTGGCATAATAATGTTTTTGAGCAGCCTCAAGTTCGTTTTGCGACGCAAAAATCAAGTATCTCCACACTTTAGAAATCACTTTATAAGTCGGTCTGTATGTCAGTCGGTATGTAAAAAACAAATCTCAACGTCATATTCGCTGCAAAAATCAAACACAGCATTCAATGACGAAAACGTGTATTCCGCTGTTGTACAACTTCCCATTCGTTAAATGCTTCGGAAATAAACGGTCACAAATGATAACCGGACTCATATTTGACTATGTATCGAGTAAATAATCCAGAAACCGCGTTTTCGTTTATTTAAGGACAAAAGATGTTTATTTTTCTATATAGCTTAAAAGTGTTAAAATCTCTCATACCACAAGATCCAGACTTTTAGAACTGGTCATTTACAAAAATGGTTCATGAATGGCCACGATCCTAGTGTCAGATAGTAAATACAAATGCACAGAACATACCAATATCAAAATGTGAACAAACTGCATATAAGTAATCACAAGCCACAAAGTTGTAGCTTTTGGCATGTAACCTTTTAAAATGCCATCAAAACTGGAGACGGTTTTTGTGTACAAATATATAATAAACAAAATATTTGCAGAGGTTTGTCTTTTACTCAACACAAATTACTCAGGCAAGCCTTTTGCTATTAACAAGAATTTTTAAGGACGAGTTTTATCTGGAAAAAACATTTACAACGTAATCAAAAAATATATGCAGTCTTCACACAAAACGATACATTGATAACATAAGCGGCAAAAATACCGTCTATATTAACAAAAGCACGTAAATGTATATACATTTTATCTCTATTATTGAGTGCATATATTAGTTGATGAATACAATACTTTAAAATTGCTTGTCGTTTGTTTTTGTTTTGTCTAAGCACTTCTTTATGAGCCCCTCTTTGGAAAAACGGGATTTAATGCTAGTCTGGGATGACCCTTTTCCCTTTTATGGAATGTTCGTTCAAAGGAAGTTCTCATATATCAAGTAAATGTGGAAAGTGTCGTCCCTGAATAGCCTGTGCGGAATGAACAGGCTAATCTGGTGCGAATCTTTGCGCACATGCATTAAACTCCCTTTTCCCAGAGCGAGGCTCATATTGATATGATCAAGTCTATAAAAGTGGTAACCACGGGCTTCATGGGTGACGTTAGGTCACTCTCTGTAAGCGTGCCTGGCGCTAAAACTCAGCTCTTCCGGGCTAAGCCACGGCGCGTCCTCGGGCCGCAGTATGACGGAGCGGATCTTGGGGGCCGGGGCGGCCGGCACGGGGCTCTCATCAATGTTGTGGTTCTTTCGCTGTAACCAAGGTGAAATTGGGACCATATGCTCAGCCAACTTTGCAACCAAGCATGGACTTGAAGTGATTAAGTTGAGTTAATCGCGTATTATACTTTACCAGCATTTAGTCTTAAACCATCGATAATTACTCATTAATAAACTAATTCATCGTATAAGAGGCTAATAGGAAATATATGCATACATACTCTTTGTCAATCAAATAGCATATAATTGACATCGGTAGGAATTCCTTTATCATGGTGGAATTAAGTTGTGTAATATAGGTATTTACTAATGAAAGCGGAGGAGCATTCTCGTTTAGGGGTTCATGGGCGGATGAATTTAACCAAACGGGACTTACAACATCGCTTATTCTCGGTAGCTGATGCACGCTGCCGTTAGGGGGCGGATGGTTGGGATTTTCGTCGCCATCGTCCTCCTCTTCATTTTGAAACTCATCACCTACCTGAACACAATCAAGTCAACATGTAAGGAGTGACAGGCTTGAAGTAAAATAAATAATGATTTCAAACAGCTCCACAATAATTGAGTCGTGTTCTGAGAAAACTGGACATAATGCATGTGCGTAAAGTGTCGTCCCAGATTAGCCTTTGCAGTCCGCACAGGCTAATCAGGGACGACACTTTCCGCCTAAATTGGATTTTTGCTAAGAAGAGACTTTATTTGAACAAAAAATGTCATAAAAGCGGAACGTGTCGTCCATGATAAGCCTGTGCGGACTGCAAAGGCTAATCTGGGACGACACTTTACACACATGCATTAAGCCCAGTTTTCGCAGAACGCGTCTCATATAATACTCCAAAGCCAAGACTGCATCTGGGAAAGTTTCAGCTTCCTAAGTTGTTTGTAGCGAAAGGACAAATTTCACACTTGTTGAATGGAAATGTTATAACGTACCGACACATACATCGCGTTACCTCGTGCCAGTACATATTTCGTATTACCAAGTACCGGTACATACATCGCGTTATCATGGGCCGGTACATACCTCGCGTTACCAGGTTACAGTACATGTCTCGCGTTAACAAGTACCGGTACATACCTCAAGTTATCACGGACGGGTACATACCTTGCGTTACCACGTACCGGTACATACCTCGCTACATTTATACCCCGCGTTGCCAAAAACAGGTACTTGCCTCACGTTACAAAGCAAAGATACACACCTCGCGTTACCACTTACAGGTACATACCTGGTGTTACAACGTACCGGTATTTACTTTGAGTTATCACGTACCGGGATATGCCTCTTGTTACAACATCCATACCTCTCGTTATCACATTCCGGTAAATACCTCGCTTTGCCACATTCGGTAGTACTTTGGGTTACCACGTAACGGTACATACCTCGCGTTGCCACATTCGGTAGTACTTTAAGTTACCACGTAACGGTACATTCCTCGCGTTGCCATATTCGGTAGTACTTTGGATTACCACGTAACGGTACATACCTCGCGTTGCCACATTCGTAAGTAGTTTGGGTTACCACGTAACGGTACATACCTCGCGTTGCCACATTCGGTAGTACTTTGGGTTACCACGTAACGGTACATACCTCGCGTTGCCACATTCGGAAGTACTTTGGGTTAACACGTAACGGTACATACCTCGCGTTGCCACATTCGGTAGTACTTTGGGTTACCACGTAACGGTACATACCTCGCGTTTCCACAACCGGTAGTACTTTGGGTTACCATGTTCCGGTACATACCTCGCGTTGCCACATTCGGTAGTACTTTGGGTTACCACGTAACGGTACATACCTCGCGTTTCCACAACCGGTAGTACTTTGGGTTACCATGTTCCGGTACATACCTAGCGTTACCACAACCGGTAGTACTTTGGATTGCCACGTAACGGTAGATCCCTCGCGTTACCACAACCGGTAGCACTTTAGATTGCCACGTAATGGTACATACCTGTGTCTGTTTTCCACAGCAGCATTTCCAGACCATGCAGCACAGGCAGAAGAACACCGCGAGAATGGCGAAGCCTGTGATGAGGCCGATCTTGGCCGGGGTCCACCAGCACGGAGCGAAGAACTTGCATCCCGGGGCCGGGGAGGAAGTCTTAGAGCAAAGAAGAAATAATATTTATCAGGAGCCCGTCTTTGTAAAACATCTTACGACAAATTTAAGATACGGTGCATTTTTTTTTAAAGATTTCATTAACTGCAAAGCTTAACACCTATTTTTGTGACTACGTGTTTTAATTTGAGTAATTCCTTTCATATGCCTTTTATATGCCTTCAGTACTTCACGTGTCTATTTGTTACGAGCTTATAATTCAGTCTTAACTTTTTTTCTTAAGATCTTCGCCGCGACATGACATTGTCTAAAGCTAGTATCGCGGTTATGAGCAGTGAACAGAACATATTCCTCACAGTAGCCTTTCAACAAAAAGAACTAGTGTTTTTTTCCTGTTCATTTACTAACTAATTACAAGCAAAGGAATTACGATTTCCTAAGTTAACTCATCTGGTGAATAGAAATTATAGACCCGTTATTGAACATTTAAAATATTTAGAAATAATTTCCTTACCTCGTTCGATCCGCATGATTGATAATCTGAAAAATAATGCATGGCAAATAGTAAGGGTCTATAATATTATTTCGGTGTAGCTGTCTTCGCTCAATTTTTACATTGAACTTTTGCGATAATTTATGCGGCTGGTATATTGTATAAATGTTGTTGTTGTTGTTGTTGTTGTTGTATATTGAACGCAAAAAGAATTGGGAATATTTCCTTGAGAATGCACACTTACTGCAAACTATCGCAGATTACTTAATTGAGTCTGTTTTACTTATTTAAATTAAGCGGTTAAAATAAAGTAATAAGCATATATATAACTCCCAATATATAATCGAACATAATATTACATCATTTCCAAACCTGTGTGTGATGTTCTTAATATGTTTGCTTAATCGGGGTATATATGAGTCTTGTTCTGAGAAAACTGGGCTTAATTCATGTGCGTAAAGTGTCGTCCCAGATTAGCCTGTGCAGTCCGCACAGGCTAATCAGGGACGACACTTTCCGCTTTAATAGTATTTTTAGTTTCAAGGAAGTCCCTCCTTACCGAAAATCAAGTTTAGGTGGAAAGTGTCGTTCCTGATTAGCCTGTGCGGACTGCACAGGCTAATCTAGGACGACACTTTACGCACATGAATTAAGCCCAGTTTTCTCAGAACAAGAAACATATTGTGTGTTTGGCGTATATTAGTGAAACGAATAGCAACGATGGAAGAGCTGATGTCGATCTTTATTTACTCAACCTTAGATCACGATCGCCTGTCAGTACGATTTAGTTGTTGATTTTGAAAAGTACAAAATATGAATGTGTTAAGCATTTTTATAAATATGCCAAATAAGTATAGTACGCTAAAATACACAATTTATTGTGGATTTAATAAAATATTTTTAAAATAGCGCGCGGTATCGTGTGCTAATTCTCAGGAAAAACAATAATCGAGTTTCAGTAAATGAGGATTTTTAGTTTCGAAATTCGGGAAGTAATGTTACCGGTGACATTGGTCTTTTATTTAGAACATGCCATATAAGTATTAAGTTTAACCTCGATTGTCTGTTTAAAGACACTGCTTGAAGGGACCTTCTCACAGATTGTGGCATGCATTGAAGTTTGTCATTAAACAACAATATCATTAAAAAATCAAAAAGTAACCCCTCAAATAGGCTCGAACTACTGACTCATGGAGTAAAAGTCTATCGCTTAGACCACTTGGCCATCCGTGCTCATACAATTCATGATATAACTTGTACTTAACATAGGCAATCCTCGTATTTTCACAAAATATAACGACAACAACAGAACTCTCCAAATTATTCAATCGTTTTGCGTTGTAACGCTTTATGATTTTCAGGTTTTTAAATCGTCAAAAGATGCATATGATGGATATTTTAGAGCATGGTAAATGTTCAGTATTACTGTTTCCTCACAAATATCATAACTACAACGAAAATTTGCCAATCTGAAAAAAAAATTTGGTTTATAATCCAAAACGTGAAAAGGCACCTGTAATAATTTATGAAAATGGAAAATAAGGACAGCTTAACAACCTTAAAGGTTCGAAACATAAAGATAGCTTCATCATTTCAACGACAACAACTCAACTCAAACAACTCTTATTTAAATAAATGCCCAAGCACATTACATTTTGGCTTATATCTTGGTCAATACCTGATTTCTCACAGAGAGCGTCATAAAGCCCGTAACAGTAGTACGTTCTATACTTCAGAGTACTATGGATCCTGTTGCACGTTTGAATACCAATACCGTCTGGTTCGCCATTATCCCAAACGGCCCATGTTACAGGGATAACGGTGTCACACATTGGCCACACGCTCGTCCAATTGGTCCCGTCGTACTCCCAGAAACTGCCAATCCAGAAATCAGAAGGCAGCACAAACCCGAAACCACTGAAATCGAGACAACTGACTTTATGCATCACAAACTATTTGGTTTCAAACGTGTACTGTTGATAATTTAATGAATCACTGGTGAGTATCGAAGTATTATTGCTGAAGCATTTATGTCATACTCTCTATTTGGGCCTAGAAGTTTAATTGTTGAAACGTGTATATGATAGACTCAATAGGGTTTCGATGTATTTTAGTTAAAACGTTTGTATGGTTGTCCTCATTGGGTGTAGAAGTTTAATTATTGAACTTTTAATTTATTTTATACTCACTTTTGGATTGCTCAGTTTTATTGTTGAAACGTTTATATCAATCTTACTATTTGGTTTCGAAGTAATGCATTTATTGTGAATTGTTTGTATATGCCACTCACTGTATACCTTCAGAGTATTATCGTTGAAGCGATTATGTGGTACTTAATGTAGTTTTGAAGTATTATTGAAGAAATGTTTATATGACACTCACTTTTGTTTTTTTGAAGTTTAATTAGTGAAACACGCTTCTATTATATGGCCTGCAGGATGTTTAAGTGTATGTGTTGAAGCATTGCTATGATACGCATTACTGAGCTTCGAATTATTATTCCAGAAACGCTTTAATGATACGCATTACGTGTGCTAATTTTCGGGATATTGCTGAAACGTTTACGTGATGCGAGTTACTAAGTTTTATAATATTTGTTTCTGAAACGCTAAAATGATGCGCGAATAACTCGCAGTCTGTTCATGTTCAATGCTGTTTGCTATTCATCAGTATCTTAGGGTTGGAAATGAAGCCTTTAAAAATTGAATCTAGGAAGACAGGTCTTTAATTAAATTTAACTTTCGAAGGGACTACAAACGCGTCAAAGTACGTATCTAACTGGAGAGGGTTAGAAGATGCGCAGTACTAAATTTAGTGTAAGTGCTGAAACGTTTGAATTATAAGCATATCTTAGTTTCAAATTATTACAGCTGAATTGTTTACGTTAAGTATAACTGTTTCCTCGTAACTATCATAACAAAAAAAGAATGCAAATCTGAAACACTTTTTTCAATTTTGTTAATTTATCAAAACGTGAAATGATTCTCACTTCTCAGTTTCTACGTGTTATTTGTGAAATTGTATGTAAGATGCATTGTTAAGTATCGGAGTATTAATTTTGAATCGTTGATGTAATACTCACTATTGAGTTTTGAAGTATTCGATCATTCTGTCGTATTCAGTTTGTGAGTCAACCACAGCCAAGTCGTGGTACCCTGCCTCCATGCACTGCTGTTGTGCCTGAGTGTAGTTTAGCCTGGAACCGGCAGCTAATGTGAGGTGCATAAACTCACCACCAAGAACTGGAACACACGCGATAAAAGCAGATAAACTTCTAATGTGCATTGAGTTTAAATAAGGCGACGCCACATAGTTTTGAAAATCACCTGTTTTTTTATTGACAAATCTCTTTGTTTAACATGTCATATTATTAATACAAGCTAATGATTGTATTATGACAAATAAGGTTCGTTAATGTTTGACGTGCAAATGAACCAATTTTTATATGTATAAATTTTGGGCCAAAGACAAACGCTAGAAAATTTTAAAAGAATGAGACGTGTGATTTTGCTAAAAAACACGTATTTTTTTGGATGGAATTGTCATTTTAGTTTTAATTTTGCTCTTATGTGCAATAAACTAAAGGTGTTTACAAAGAAAACCTACTATTTGAAAATTAATCGAAATACACCATAATTCCTATTATAAATAATAGGAAATAGAATTTCGGCCCAAATCGCACTACAATGACAGTCTAGTCAGCATTTGGCTTGGGTCCGTTCAAAGTTGTCGGGGATTAGTTCGCTATAATTTGTAATGTCCATCAATGCCATGCCTTTAACAACAACTCAGAATATATAAGAAAAACATCAATATACACATGTACTGAGTTTATAAAAGTAATGTAATACATAAACACCGTACCTATTTTCGTAGAAACAAGAAAGGATAATATCAATTCCTTCATCGAGAAATCTTTAAGTTTAAATGTATTGTCTAAAATATCCGCAAACACAACGTGCACGTATTTTATTGGTGGTTTTTTCTTTTTCAGTTTGAGATTAAAAAGTGTGTTGCAAAAAATGAATATGCCTAATTATTATAAAATTACCCGTTCATTGATTCAAACTCAATAATAACATGGTCAAACAAACGGAATACAAATGTCCAGTGGCTACAGCTAACCTTGTTTGTTGTTTGAATTATTTAGCAAAGGGACTTGACCTGATCAATTTCGTTAATGCAGTGTTCTTTTCATCTGTTAGCAAAATCATTTGACGTTTTTGTATACACTAAATGGTAGTTAACCTACAATTGCCAAACCACAGGTAAGCTATTAGGTCTATACCAGAATGGAATACTTAAAGTAAAGACAATTTCTAAAATATAAAGGATTACATATAATATTAGATTAAAAGCTTTAATTCATTAAAAATTAATATTGCCTACTATACATTGGCAAAATGTATTCGTTCAGTTTTTTCTTCTTTTATGCTTTAAGTAAAACCTAAATAAAGGTTCAGTACTCAGGATGAAATAATAATAAAAAGTATTTAGTTTTTGCCATTTAGCCTTTAAAATCAGATCTGTCTATCAAACAATCGATTGACAATCACACATCAATCTGAAAGTCAAGAGTAGCAAGTTCAAACAGAACCCTGTCATTACCAAACGATTTCCAATCGCACATCGATCTGAAAGTCAAGAGTAGCAAGTTCAAACAGAACCCTGTCATTACCAAACGATCTGAAAGTCAAGAGTAGTAAGTTCAAACAGACACCCTGTCATTACCAATCGATTGACAATCACACATCGATCTGAAAGTCAAGAGTAGCAAGTTCAAACAGAACCCTGTCATTACCACATCGATCTGAAAGTCAAGAGTAGCAAGTTCAAACAGACACCCGGTCATTACCAATCGATTGACAATCACACATCGATCTGAAGGTCAATACTAGTAAGTTCAAACAGACACTCTGTCAGTGCACAGAATCTGTGAAAGGGAGAACATCCATTTATAACAATAAATCATTTAAAGAAATGTAATGTTTCTTGTAGTGTTTTGTTATAACGTGTACGTTTACTATAATTGAATCAGCTTGTATACAGGAAGATGTGCTGCTGATAAAGCAGCATGTGTCTAATATAGCTAGTCTGGGACATGAAATACGTAAACCTTTCTTAGACAACGAGAAGCACTCGTTCCAACGTGTCGAATACATTTCTTTAGACAATAATTAAATGATATAAATGTACCATTGTACGGGACGTGTTGGGCGACAGACCCTTATCAAAAATTTAGATTTACGTGAAAACTTTAAACATGCACTAAAACTCTACACCATAGAAACGCCAAGGTATGACAACAGGCGACAAATATTCAGTAGCGAAATCAACTGGAAGATTAGCCATAGTGCTGTTGTTGTATAAATGCATATATTATTGATGACTATGTATAAATCACCCAATTAAATTATAAACAAAGAGTTATTCTAGTTTCATCAGCAGGGTTCAATCTTATTATCACTACGAGGTCCTTTATTTATGGAAATCAACTAATCGTCCAACATAAAAACGGGCAAAAATCGCACGACACAGGCAATCACAAAAAATAGAACTGCAGTCCCTGGGACAGGCAATGAAGAGCATAGCATTTGGGTTTAAACCAGTAATTGCGCGCCAAGGCATGGTACTTGTTTAAGATTCTTTCACAAAACATATAAGCGTTTATTGAAATAAACCGAAAAGCATCACAATTAAGATAAAACATTATTATAAAATATTATGCCTACTTATCAGAGCAAAATAATGGTATCTTTCTGTTCAGTTTAAAATCACAGCAAAGGCTAGAATACTAATATACCACCAACACTTCTGTCATTCGTCTTGTAACACACAAGGCTCGCTTACTAACAAAATTCCTGAACCCGTGTCAAATGAATAAACTATTCGAGTTAGAGAAGGCTTCGCTCATCAATTTCTTAGATCACGTGTTTGAAATGTCTGTCAATATTCAGCGTGCAAGACTATACATACCATCATCTGCTTTTGAATATGACTTACTAAACTCTATGGAATCACTCTCTGTTTATATCTTTTATTTTGCACTATTTGAAGCCGTAGTGTTAAATTACTTTGGTAGAACTTGATTTCTTGCTAACTTTCTTCTATAACTCTGTACTTCAAGGCGTCATTTGAGGTATCGTGATCATATAGTCCATGTTAACGGACTTCCAGAGCCTTTGATGATTTTAGCTATGACGGCTCTGTGAATCCATATGCACTCCTTCATAAACACAAACGCAGTTCTCCGCAGCTATCAGTGCGCATCACGTCGTTCGTGACCAATCAAGGAAAGCGATGAATAAACTTCAAACACACTTTAAATTTACCTGAATGGCAACCTACGGACGTTATTCTTTGCATGCACTCTTAAAAACACGACAATGTTTCAATACACTATTCTTGCTGACATTTTCATATTGAAATTTGGAACAGTGTAAATATTCGAAATATTATCGACTTAGGCTACGTCACTAATAACAATGTGCAAAAGATTGGTGTACTGCAACTTAACCGATAGCGAAATTTTAATCGGCAACATTGCGACAGTGTTCTAATATGGTTAATAGAGCGTAAGAAAGAATAACACAGTAAATAATCAAAGTACTGACAGTACTGGTGTGACGATGCTTTTGAAGAGGATTGATATAAAAAAGCATATATTTAAGTTTATCTACATCACCACAATTGTGTATGTGGGTACGAAAATTTTGGGTAGGAAAAAATGAGTACGAACATTTTGGGTAAAAATATTATGCAAAAAAAATGGGTACGAAAAAAGATTTGGTTACGAAAAAGAATTTGGGTAGGCAAAAAAAAAATGGGTACGAAAATTTTTTTGGGTACCAGCAAACATTTGGGAACGAAAAAAATGGGTACGAAAAAAATTGGAACGAAAAATGTAGGGTACGAAAAAAAAATTTGGGGATACTGGGAAGTAGTACCCGTGGGGAACTTGATCCATTCAGCGAAACTGGGAGGCGGATTACATTCTCGATCAAATATAACAAGACATATCTTTAAAAAGATATTCGACGTGTATTTTCTGTACCACTTATCTTAAATCAAACGTTCTGCTACAGTAAAACGATTACGGGTTATAACATTGCGTTTCAGCATATAAAATCAAAACTTGACATGCTCTTTAATTACACCATGCTGTTTAATTTCACATGTATATCATACCAAACTTTATATTTCATTGTTTCCTTTCATGAATTAATAATGATATGTGTACGGACGTGATTTCGCATACCCGTGTGCATGAACATGTAACTTTCCTCTTTTGATTATTGTTTTTTTCTCTAATTCAATAAGCTTAGGCATGTTTGTTCGTTAAGTACGGCAATAATTTCATGATGATTCCCGAAAGTAGGTATGAGCACATAGTCGTAATAGCACTTGAATACGTGAGTTCGCCCATGAACGCATGGTAAGGTTAACTAAATCTCCGCGATAAGACCTAATATGTGTTTAAAACAGCAAACAATATCCAACAAACGAATGAATTATCAAACATAGTATGTGCACTGATGTGGCTCTGTTATTTCTGTTTGAAAAGTTTATTAAATATGCAAAATGAGAAAGCACGCAGAAAAACGAGTTTCACAGATGTCATACGGCTATTATGCTGTTTATATACCATTGTCCCTACAACGTTTACAAATGGCAGGTTTTTCGAAATAATTCGTTTTCTTTACACTCATGATCGCGATGAAAGTTAATTATACACGTTTTAATTTCCAATTTATTTACTGAATCACGACAAATGTCAAATACAATACAAAAAAAATGCATTTGTTTCATTGATCTATAAACATATAATGGATTGAATATAACTGATTTAAAATAACGTTTTCAAACTATTATTAAATCTTTTCCCCAGAATATGCTATCCTATTTATAGCTGAGCTTCCTATACCTTTATCGATGATAATCAGCGAGGTATGCCGATTAGAAAAATCTCAATTGGACTGGCTCGGTCTTTTACATAGGTTGCCATTGTGAAGATTTTTTTTCATGTCGTTTTCGTATGAGACAACGCTATGAAATGGCGCTATTACCAAACCTGCGTTATTTTTTCATTGACGAACATGTGTCTTAACACGTCATAGCTATCATGCGCGCACCGTTTAATTATCGCATGCGCACATATACACTTAATTAAACCATATCCTCATTCAGGGTTCTCTCTGGATCAAAATTTGTTTGCGCCAACACTTGTGCCAAATTGAAAAAAGTTGGAGCTAAATTCAAGACATTGTAGCCAAAAATAAAAAAAACTTAGCTTTCATAGTCGTTTTTGTTTATTAAATATAGTACCATCGGTGTATGTAAAACATGAATAAGAGATATTGTAATTACATGTTCATGTTTTTACCTTGTAATTGCATAATAAAATAAAATAAAACAAAAAAGATAAGTATGACGCATTTTTTTAATTACTTGATATGACTAACTTTTTCAGCACATATGTACATCTTGACTTTTAATTTCATGTCTACCCTTTACCTAACCGAGTAATATCTTTCATTTGACAGAAAAATTAAAGCTTGATTTAAAAACAGTAAACATAATTAAATTGCACTGCTTTGATATATGACATGTATGATCGTGTAATAAATATGGGCCGTGCTCTGTGAAAAGCGGATTTAATGCGTGTGCGTACGCGTCGTCCCAGATTAGATTGCAGTCCGCACAGGCTAATTAGGGACGACACTTTCCGCCTAAACTGCATTTTTGCTAAGAAGAGACTATCTTTAATCGAAAAATATCATAAAAGCTGAAAGTGTGGGCTGCACAGGCTAATCTGGGACGACACGTACGCACAAGCATTAAACCCTTTTTTCACAGAGCACGGCCCATAGATATAATTGATATAAACAAATAGCGTAGGGGCTACCCAGGCTCTGGTTTATTAGTCGTTGATTTCCTACACATTGTCACACAACTCATGTATACATATGGTATCATAATAATGCATGCCCTATATTTCCGTCAGTGTGGCCGGAGACTTATCACTTTGTTGACAGTAGATGCGCGCTTGCATATGGGCTCAGTCCGTTTTAATTATAGATCATGACAAGATTGTTAATTGATTTATTGATTATTAATTGATTGAATTTAATCCATATGAGAGACGCTTGAAGATTATCTTCAGGTTATCACAGGGGGGGGGGGGGGGGGGGGGGGGGGGGGGCGTCCTATCCGGATGGATTTGGGCGGATTTTGCCATGTCTTGGTAACGTTATTAGGTACTTGAAGAATTACATGGACTTGGAAATATTGCATAAACAACTAATTTAAAGAAGTATATGTACCTGGAAACATCATGTTAACAGCTAAATAAAGAGCAAAGAACTTATCATTGAGTTGATTTATGTATGTGTTATTACGGTACAACGTCGCTTGGCAATAAAGACCGACAACAGCAACACATGTAACATACTTAATAAACAGTGTTTTGACTACTTAACTTGACAGGGCGCACGACGAAAAAACTGGAGCAAAACGATAATCTTATCAGTCAATACCAAACTCCAAAATGCCGCTCTCAGCCATGGACACACATACAGCAAAGCTCAACAAACGTCGATAATTAATAGCTATCAACAAGCCATGTTGAACGAATTTAAGCTTAAATGGGAAGTCACTGTTAATGGAGAACATGGTCAAATACGCGCAAATGGGGTTAATAAACTTCGGAACTATAGGCAGTTTTAAACAGAATTCACTGTAGAGCCATACGTCAAGTGTTAAACGATAAGTCGAGCACAACGTAGTGCATTGGCAAAATTCCGCTGTGGCGTTGCACCTCTTCGTATAGAAACAGGACGGTATGAAGGTGTACCAGAAAATGAACGATATTGTTTTACCTGTAAGACGTATGTCGAAAGTGAAGAACATGCCCTAATGATATGTCCGCTATATGAAAATATAAGATCCAATTTAACAGAAAGTGCTCTTCTGGTAAACCAACATTTCAACACATTAAACCCAAGAGAGAAAATGAACTTCTTGCTGTCAGATGACCGCATCATTAAACCCAGTGCCAGAGCCTGTCATGACATTTTAATGAAGCGACGCAACCACATGTATATATAATCCACTTAATGTGTGCGCATAGTCAATTTCGTATCAAATAATAATATAAATTGTACTACATAATTTTCTCTTACTGTATTGTTTGATGATATATATTTTTATTTATTTTAAGAAAACTAATAATTTTAAACCGAATTTCATCAGGATCTTTTTTATATTTCTAACAGTTGTATTTTTTTATTTATTTTAAAAACACTAATCATTTTAAATCGAATTTCCTTAAGAAACTTTCTTTATATTTCTAACAGATATGAAAGATTCTATGTTGTATATAATCGTTGAACATTTTTAGAATTTTTAGAACTACCGTCTCTCGTTACTCTTTTAGAGTGGTTTTGTACACATATATATATATAATGATTTTGAACTGTTTTATTGTGTTTTATGTACAAAAGTGAGACGTAAATAAACTATTCTGTCTGTCTGTCTGTCTGTCTGTCTGTCTGTCTGTATGCAATCGTGGTTCAAAGTAATGTCAAGATTAACAGTCTATGTGTGGCGCTTAATGACTAGACTATATTGAGAATAAAGTATACGATCGATGTGAGCGGATTGCAGGTGTGGAATTTAATTACAACTACATGTATCATTTTTACTAATATAAACAAGTAGAAATAAAACACCCACACACGAGCCTTATTTTATTTGGAGAAACACATTAACAACCCAACATAATTTAACAAAAGCAATTAATAGTAATCGTATTTTTCTCTTTTAAGCAGAGAACAGTGATTTAGTTTAAAAGCGATAGCCGCTGTATTTTAAGCATATAAATATGCCATACAAATCTCTTATTCACTTAATGAGAATTATCGAATATACACTACAATATAAATGTTACTATGGTAAAGGTAAACACAGAGCAGTACAAAAGCCCATCAGGCCACCGTAAGTGCTGAGGGAGAACGACGCGGTAGCGCCGGCTGATTGGAGTGCAGCAAAGAGACTTCCGGCTGGCACCGCGCCTCCAAAGGAAGCCATCCAGCCGGCGGCCCAAGATCCGGCTGCGATGCCTGTTGAAGTGAACCCCAGCAAAGGCAGTATAGCTGTACCGAGGAGTAGACCACCAACACCGACGGCCGCGATACAAGAGACGGTACAAATGGGCCCCCCTTAAAAGAAAAAAGAAGTTCATGATGACCCTAAACGCTCACCTGAGTTCAAGGTACACCAGTTGTCAGAGACTTGACCCGATGACCTAGTTGTTGACCGTGATTGATCTAATCTCAAGCATGGCATCGATATATATGTTCTAGCAAGATTAGGTGTGGCTTCTTTAGTGAGCTTTTTTATATGGCTGGGTGGTCTTGTTTTTTTATACGTTTTCAAGATTTAAATTTGGCCAACATATTTTGAAGATAATCATTATAGCTAAGTTTCATGGAGATTCAATCATACATTGACATCTTGAGTGGTAACGATGTTTTTCTAATGGTTGACCTAGTGACCTAGTTTTCGCATGCTCATTAAACGGTCGTGTTGCCTAAATTTACCTTATATTGTCATAACACGCATTCCAATCAAGCGTCTTCGAGGAGTAATGCATTCTATGATTTGAAATTTTGAAGAAAAGAAAACATGGACGCATGTGACACCGTTACAAACATAACCATTCAAGATAGATATTCTGACCATGTTTCATCATGATTTAGTTGTAGATGTGGATTTAAAAGTGGTAACAACACTTTTGTAAGATTTGACCTGGCAACTCAGTTTTGAACGCGAGATACTCTATTCGATCTAATAATGGTTATTGTCAAGATATTGTGAGCTAAAAAAAACTTATTTGTGATGAAATAATAGGTTAACCATTGATTTAAATGTCTTATTCGTATTATTTGTAATCGTCTACAATACTTTTGAAAGATGAAATTATTTGAGAAAAAAACTTACACAAGTTAAAGAATTGCATGTATATATGTTATAAAATACATACAATAGAACATGAATAGTGATGCACATATTACTAAAAGATTGCAATATAAGCTCCTCTCACAAAAGTGTATCTAATGCGCATTAAATGGGCATTAAACCAATTGGTCTAAGTACTGTATTTAACGCGTATTAAATACGCATTTAATGCACTTAATACATTGTATATGTCTTCTTGTGCATTTTCATCAAAACGTGTAAAAAACACTTGAAAATACACAAAACAACAATCAAATACGTAAGTTAGTAATTATATTTAAATAAAAGCAATGCAAATATATGTATTTAAGCAGAAACAGTGCACCAGTTCCATATTCCTTAGTCAAACTGAATAAGGAACTGGAGTATCATTACATAAAACTAATAGAAATATATTGCAATTAGTATTTTAAATATACAACCTTTATATATAATATGTTCATTTATATTTGGCTAACTTTGAATCAATTCCATAGATATTTTAATGAGGAAATGCCCGTTCCTTATTCGGCCTTAATAAGGAATAAGGAACTGGTTCTGTTTTCCTCATTCAGCCGCGAAAAAAGGAACTGGACTCTAAATAAAAACAAACATATTTCAATGTACTAGATTACTCTTTTACATCATATAAATGTAACATATTTTTATATGCTTCAGGTTTTGTTTATGTGAAGCTAGTATTCGAAGTAGAACATGCCGGTCCGGTTTAAATAAAAATTCATATGCAAGCGCGAAGAAAAACCTGAACATGTAACGTACTACCGGTATATATAGTAAATGTATTAGAGTTATTTCGTTTTGATTTACTTGATAAATATTTGCAATGTTTTTCTGTAAAAAAAACCTATATCAAATATGTAACGCTTAAATAAGGAATCATGAACTAGGAAAAGGGAAACGACGTACTCTCCATTATTTTAATGGCATTGTTTTAATTACGAAAATCTGTGAAAAAGTCCCTTTTAGATTTACAATAAAACAATAACCATTAGGATCAAAGCTGTTGTCAGTTCATTAAGGCAGCAGCTTACCTCCCGCTCCTTTCGGGAACACACACAGGAGAAGGCAAACACCGATCAGCTTCTTAGAAAACGTCATCCTCGAATAGACTGAAACAAACATGGCGGACTCTACATTTGTTGCACGAATCGAATATAGTTTCAAGACTGTCGAAACTCGACTCTTTCGAAACTCGCAAATCAGTTTTAAGCGTAAGGGAACTACCTTTATTACTCTAAGTTTTCGGACACTCTTAATTTTCAAAATATTCCTTTTTGCTAAAATAAATTTCTTTAACTCTTATTTTTCGGACACACAGTTTTGTTTTCCTTTTTTATTTAAATATTATTTATACGTGGTCGAAAACTTTCAGTTATAACGGTAAAACTTTGTAATTCATGCTATGTGCAAGTACATCGATTTACCGGTTTTACCTATTCCAGAGTGGGTAATCACGTGTCAAACAAGAAGGCGACGTCCATGCCGAGGCAGGTATTTTTCGTCGTTTTATACCCTTTATTACTTATTTTTTTTATTCCGCTCACTTTCCAGCCATATTAGGAAAAAAGTAACTGGCTTTTATTCCATAGTAATATTCGCTCTATATCTCGACTTTACTCGGTGCGAAATTTCTTAGCGGGATGACCTAATTAGGGCTCCACTAAGAAAATTTGCGGGGAGTAAAGTCGAGATATAAAGCGGATTTAAATACGAAATAAACGCTAATCACCTTTTAACTGATATTGCTGGAAAGTGAGCGTCATTTAAAAAATAAACAGAAGAAATAACTTGTATAAAACGGCCAAAAATAACTGTCTCGGTATAGATGTCTTCATCTTGACTATCACGTATTTACCCCTCTGCTATTCTACTATATAAAACGTAACTGAGCATTGAACACCGTTTACCACTTTGTTGTTACAAGCGGTAAATATTTGCGCATTATACCTGGTTTTGAAATGCTAAATCGCCCTCATCAATATTTTAAACTGAACATACTTTTACGAAATCAAATATCAATGTTAGTTTTTAATCATCGTTAATAACAAATTGACGTCACGAGCAGGACGTTGTCTCCATGCGCCAGCAAATAGACTCGTTGACGAGTTACGTCAAGCACACTAACACAGTTTAGACCCCGCCCAATGTTTGGCAAAAGGTGATATAATCCATTTAATCGCGTATAGAAACACGTTGAGATTATCATGGTTTATGTTCACAATAATTCAATACATTGAAAAATAATTTAATGAATATTAATAAAAAAAAACATTCGTTTAACGATTATATTCGTGTTAATATTTGATTTTATTGATAATTATGAGCTTGATAATTATGTATTTACCACAAAAATATTTCGAGTTTACACATCTTCGCAAACCATTAAAGAAGAAAAAGCATCAGGCATCGAACGGCTTTGAAAGCAATCGAAAGTTGATGTATGTACTACGGAGTCCGGATAGTGCCATCTTTAATCTCGCCCTTATTTCATCAAGGGCGGCACGAGACACACGAAGCGATACACGATATTTTGTGCGACACACGAAGCGACACACGATATTTGCGCGATACACGAAGCGACGCGCGAGAATGTACCATGAAATATCGCCCTTGTGTAGGTAGCCCAAAAGGCGTTATATCGTGGTAAATATCGCGTGTCGCTTCGTGTATCGCACAAAATATTGTGCTTCGCTTCGTGTATTGCGCATAATATCGTGTGTCGCTTTGAATATCGCGCAAAATATCGTGTCTCGCGTTCAAAAGGCGACACACGAAACACGAAGCGACACACGATATTTTGCGCGACACACGAAGCGATACACGATATTTTATTATTTAAATATCGCCCATATTATTCGAATCTCGTGTATCATGGTCTAATTTAAGACCGCGACACACGACACACGAAGCGATACACGATATTTTGAGCGACATACAAAGCGACACACGATATTTAGCGCGATACACGAAGCGACACGCTTGTCGCTTGTCGACTCTCGCGTTCTTTAAACCGTGTTACAGTTATGTTTAACCATTTGTTAACAATATTGCTGCATTATCCCCTTTTTTTGTCTCCCCTGATTTTTGAAAACGCGAGAGTTGACAGGCGATTTTATTACAGCGATATTTGAACAGTACAAATATCGCGTGTCGCTTCATGTATCGCGCTTAATATTTTTGGCGCGATACACGAAGCGACACTAGATGTTTTGCGCGATACACGAAGCGAAACTCGATATAAACCACGATACATCGCCTTTTGGGCTTCCTACTCAAGGGCGATATTTCGTGGTAGATTCTCGCGCGTCGATCCTTTTTTGACCGCGAACTGACCCTGATACCACACCGTTCAATCGACTAACGCAACATCTGTGGCTCATCCATCGGCTGAGGTACTGTATACATGTCGGTTAAAAGCGGAGTTTAAGTATTTCCCTATTCTTTATATTTTACCTATTGATTTAAGCAGTATTGCGTGTGTTCTTTGAGAGCCTTAGTAAGAAGGACGTTGTGAACGTAATCCCTACCTTCCTAGCTGCTTACTTTTAAAGAAATCCGTTAGCATGTGGTCAAAAATGAAACAAAATTCACCTCTCTCTCTAGCTAGGAGAATTAGCATAAAAATCTTGCAAATCTGTGAGCAAGCATGAAAATTTGCATGAACTCTCAGTTTGATATGCACTATGTATAGAAATCGTTAGCCACACAAAAATTCAAAATGGCGGCCATTTTCAAGATGGCCGCTATTTCCGATTCAATCTATACAGCCATGTTGGGTATATCTTAAGCAACTGTGCGTAAAATTGTGCAAATCTTCAATTTAGCATGACATTTGGTATAAACACTAAGTTTGATACACACTTTTGATAGATAGTCAAAAATTCAAGATGGCGTCCAGTAACAAGATGGCCGCCATTTCTGGTCTCAGTTCATGTGAACAAGTTGGGCAGCTTTCATAAGTATGCATAATAATTTAGAAAAACAGTAAGGAAACATGCAATTTGGTATAAAAACTAAGTTTGATGTGCGTTTTAATAAAACCTTTTATCCACCCGAAGATAGAAGATGGCGTCGATTTTTTTCAAGATGGCAGCCGTTTCCGGTCTCAGTTTTGATGTCCAAGTTGGGTTTATCTTAAACTAGTATTATTGGGGTATTTTAGACATGAGTATTAGTGTATGTGACAATAAGGGCTTTTAGAGCTAGAGTTATATATATATATATATATATATATATATATATATATATATATATATATATATATATATATATATATATATATATATATATATATATATATATATATATATATAACGATCATATATTTTATTTTTTGACTTCGTTTATGACATTCAATTTTAGGAATCAACACTGATACAGAACACAAACAAGATGTATCTAGGATGGTAAATAAACACACTGATGGTATGATTATTGGCATTTTCCCATTACACACTCATTGTTTCAGTCTCAGGACACGTTCGTCTTTGAAGTGAAGTTAAATGAGTTTCACATTATTAATTGCATGCGTGCAGGTCACATTATTAATTGCATGCGTGCATGTGTGAACATATTTATCAATGGATGCTTGTTTTGCAAAAATATAGGGCGATGCAGAGAATTTCTTTGTACGATAATCACGATTGAAGAAGTTTTTAATGTAACGCTTTTTTCACTATTGATAAAGTGCAGATGCCAGATTGTACTGAATCGCAATTTGCAACGCTGAACCCATTATATAAAAGCAATAGCATATCCAACGCGAATTCATTTGTTAAGAAATTCTAATAAAAGTTTTCGAATGTCGGTGTTGATACGAATTCAAAATGAACAATAAGCGTGCAAAGTATGCGGTTGTGATAGATGAAACGGTTTCCTGTTTTGCTGTCATATGCATTCAGAAGAGGATGAGTGCATGTTTGCAACTGACAAATATGATACATTGTTACATGCAGTTATGCGCCTTCGATTGCCTTAGTTTCATTAATTGTGGAACAACTTGCGGTATTTTGGCATATGATTTGTACGGTGATTTCCGCGGAGTTTTTTTCTGAAATACCTGTTAACTCTGCCTTGTTCTTCTTTTATGATTGGAGCTTTTATGAGTACATTCGTTTACCGACCCTGGTTGTCATATACATGTAGCTGAGAGTTTGATTATTGCAAGTGTCCCGTATAATAATATTGTGAAAGTAAGTCATTGAGAATATGTAAAAGATTGATAACAATGCTCACAGGGATCGAAAACAAAATAATACACATCTAGGAATTCAACCCAATGAATACTGTAACATATGTATCCTTAATATGAGAAATATAAGAAATAAAAAGTCCCACTAGCAATACTTAGTGTGTGTATTATTATGTCTGTTTTTAAAGATTTGTCACTAAGTTATGCATGTCACTTTTCCAGAGTCAACGTACTTTGGCCCCCTGTGACTTCTTTGTGATCACACCTCTTCAATTTCTTTAAATTACAAGTATTTACAATAGACTTACTGGTACCTCAGTACGTATACTTTTTCATGTGTAGTTATTATTTCCATTTGTTTGTTAACAACTACGTAAACGGTATTGAAGATATTACAATTTCACAAACATATTATATTGATGTAGAGTATTTTTACGAAAATTCAAGAATCATACCTCCTTTCAGTCTATTAAAACACAACTAAACGTTACAACACATGTTTATTTAAATGTATTGAAATACACGAATGTACTATCATAGGTATGTTTTTTCTGTATATCAAGCTAATATTATCAGCAGCTAATTGCTACCTAGAATTATCCAGTGATGATTGAATCACGCGTGTCACCAATCACTCACAAGATGCGATTGACACATTTGAGGACACTTCATCCAAGGTCAATAAATTTAAATAAACTCTTGTTTACATCTATTGATTAAAATATGTTTAGTTTTGAAAAATATGGTTTTGTTTTCGCAAATCAAGGGTTCGGGGGGGGGGGGGGGGGGGGGGTTCTGACAGTATTCGCTCTACAGCAGACACCTTACTTATCCGATATTTTGACTTTATAAATAGAATAAAAGCGATAAATTGCCGATTTATTACAAATAAAAACAATCATTATTTTTATTATAACGTTCAACGACCATCTGCTCATTAATAGTTCAGTATAATTGTAATTAACGGCTCCGTAATTAACTACCGGTACTGACAAAAATAACAAGATCATATACCTTACTCATGTTACTGTACTGTGTGCTGAAATGTCAGAAATTAAAACAACCCCAGACTATTATAATTTTTGAGTGCAAGTTAATTTAAACCCACCCACTAATTAAAAATAAACATTTTTATTATATTAGCTCATTTTTCTAAATTTTTAGAAATAAAAACCAATTGGTATTTGCACATTTCAGTAAACATAAGACTACTTTATTGTTAAATTTGTAAATTGTATAATAATCTATATATTTTTATTACTTCTGTTGCAAGCCCAACTTGTTGCGCTTTTAAAATACATAAAAATCTATTGTTGACAACTATAATATTATTTAAGATCATAATTAAGCAAAAGTAAGTCCCCGATTCCAAGCTTACCCCAAGCTTACCCCGGCCAGTTAAACCGGTAGAGTGCTGATCTCTGACTCACTTATGGGTTGGTAAGTTTAAGCCTCAACTCGGGTTCATCTCTAATAAATAATTACACCTTAGGCTACCCTGGCTGTAACCAAAATTGCAGTTGAGGGTCACCGGCATACATGTATCAAATACATTGTAACTATGTGCTTATGTTAACATTTCCTGAAGATTCAACCACTGAGCAGGATTACTTAGTTTAACCCATTTTATTAATGAAAAAAATTAAATATACTATCAGATGTATTCAAAAAGACAAACCAACTGGTACCTACTAGTACTATCATAAGGAACATCATCCATTAACCATCTATACTTCCAGGTCTTTTGGCTCTGCTACACCAACAGAATAGGCGTTCGGTTAATGTTTTCTGTGTTAATCATAGGGATTACAATTTATAATATTTCATCCCAACAACAAAATCTTTACAATGATAGTATTCATTTTACAGTCCGGTTTTACTTCTATTAGGTTAAAAACTAAATAGTGAATCAGTTTTTGAGATGAGCTTGTACCAAACACACACACAAGCTCCTGCACATACACACACTTTAATGAGCAAATATTTGAACTGTCACAGTTATTACTTGTTGGAATGTCTCAGACTAACCAGCATATACAAGCAGTCTTCACTTTAGCATTTTTGAACAACTAACTGCAGCCTGAATCTTTATGCTTTAATAGAACAGATTAAAATACCCACTAGCCCGACTATATGAATCTGGAAACTTTAATAGCCCAAATTTAATACATATCACTAGCCCCGGGCTGTCGGGCTAGGGGTTAGCGTCAAGACTGTAAAAGCAATAACAATTCTTCAAACATTGATACTTGTCTTCTTTTGAACAAATCTGCCATGACTGGTAGTTAATTGGGATAGCTTAACACACAACCAATTAAGGATGACTGTGATGCAGGTGAAAGTTTCACCCATATAGATATTAAGCCAATGGACATTTGACCAGGGACACTAATTTTGATTCAAAGTAAATGTTTTCTTAGCAGTGTTAATAGTCATGTCAAGTTACAACACATCACATGTTATATTAAATGATTACATGACAACATTGGATGTGTAGCAACTTAAACCACCATCCATTTTATTATATTTCTGAATGTGTAGGATATTTTTTAATGTAAGGGTATGAAGTAGACACACATCTGAAGTATCTTTATTTTATTTTGTCAAAGAACATAGTTATGTAACTGTGGTGATGTATAATATTTATTGCAAGTGTTAATAAAATTCCAGGTGAAGAAATCTTGATCTTCATGCAGCATTAGATACTCAGTACAGTATCCCAGTTTCTGTTGACACTGTGAAGTGTGATATTCCTGAAAAAAAAGTTTCTAGAAGTTATAACAATAAACCATTCAATAACATTTAAATACAGCAAAGTTATCTGTTTTAAAATAATTTTTCTTTTTAAAGAAAAGTATTTTACCAAATGCCATCAAACTTCTAATTTGCCCAAACTTAACAAATAAGATATTTTTCCATACCCCACCTGCTTTAGCATGTTTTGTTTTTACCTATTTTAAACACAATGAAATCGAAATAAAGCATTAACATGAACGACAATTATATCAAAGATACTAAGCTAATAAAAAATTACCAAAAAATATCATACCTTATAAGTTATATCTGCAAATTATTGGGAAATTATAATTGCTTCAACATAGAACTGTATGCAGACGCACAGGTGGAAGTAACGTATCCAGGATAGTATTTTTCATATATATATTTTTAGGAGCCCAATATATTCAAATAAATATATAAAATCATGTTTAATGAGAAAAAAATTGACAAAGAGCCATGAAAAAAATCCCCACCCTCTGATATTGGAATCATAACTCCAATATCAGAGGGTGGGGATTTTTTTCATGGCTCTTTGTCAATTTTTTTCTCAATAAACATGATTTTATATATTTATTTGAATATATTGGACTCCTAAAAAAATAAATAAAAAACAATACTATCCAGGGTACGTTACTTCCACCTGTGTGCAGACGCACTGCAGTAGATTATCGAGTACCCCCCCCCCCCCCCGACCTCACTAAATCCACTCAGAGTTGTCTCCCTTAAAATAATGTCGAAAAGGTCAATACTGTCAAAAGGGTTAAAAAAAACGACTTAAAATTAGGACTTTTAATCAGACACCATAAAATCAACATCAAGTGTGTGCAATTATATGGAATAGCTAAACAACAGCTAAGCTCACAACAGTCATATCACTAGAATTTGAAAAGCAACCTTCGCGAACAGACTTGAAGACTAGTTCCGAAGACTGCAGTCAAAAGGTTTATCATACATTTAATTTATTGAAAAGTTTAATTTTATAACTTGAATGTGAGTTCCTTCATACATTCCAGGATGGATTTTTTCTGTGACCTATAATAATGTTAAATGTTTATAGATGTATACGTTCATTTAAAATTCTACACGATAACGGTTTGCGCCAATTTATACAATCATGCCCATGAAAAAAACATGCACCGGTATATCAAAGAATAAGCACATGTTCTGATACAAATTAAGATGTCATACTTATTAACAGTAATTGTTATGTAATATATACTGATAACATTCCGTGTATTGAAAAAAGTAAGTATGTAAAATAAAGTTATTTATCGGATGAGTTGAAGACAAGGCTGATAGTTCTAAAGTTTAGCTTGCTAAACTTTCTCCATCCATACCCATCCCTTATCCATTTTAGCTGGACTAATCTTAAATAGGTAGAGCTATTTCAGACACATAATTGCTCTTTGTCCGCTCATCCGCAGAAATCAGCGAAAAGGCCCCTTTAAAGGTAGCTCGATATTTACTAAAATCCTATTGATCCTGACGATGTGTCAAATAAAATCTTAAACCAAGTACAGAGTATCCTTTCTTTTGAATATGCTATTCTGTCCTTCTCTTACAGTTCTAGAATAAATCAGTCATGGCCAAAATATTCAACTTGCACAAACTATCAATAAAATCCATTCAAGACATTCAAAGGATATTTGGGAGCATATTGCATTTGTGACTGGTAATACGATATGTGTTTCCCACTTTAGCGTTGAAAAAAAATTCAGTATTGACGTGCGTTGTTCTTAACTACACGATGTTTTTTTAATGGTATTATAGAATTTCGTATTAAATTGCAGCACATCACAATGTTTCGACAACTTGTTGATAGGGGTAAACAGAACAATTAGAACAATAAATGTTTGTTCTCTTTTTGTCACTATATATCATAGTTTGGAAATTGTTAGAGCACCTTAAACCGATGTCAGAAGTATACAATAATGATAGTTTTTCTATCGAAGCGGCAAAATCGTCTGTACAAAACTAGTTTTATTTTGGATAATTAAAAAAAGATGTCGTCATGTAGGACGTTTTCCTTCGTCTCGACTGAACTGCAAGTAAACTATGTTTGATCATTCATATACAGTAATCATTAATACGATTTATGTTATATTTAAGACGTTGTATTTGTCTGTCATAGCTCGTATGCTGGTAAACAAATGGAAATTAAAAGACGCGATTGATTGAACAATATGTCGTTATACATTTATTTATTACATACCCAAATTATAGGCGTTATTTTTCTCTTACAAAACATGAACCGAAGATGCAGAAAAATACTAATAAATTCAGCAAGCAATCAAGTTGATCCAACCCCATTAATAACAAGCATCCCTTTTATTGGAAACTGATAATGATCGAACACTATATGCAAACAATTGCATCTGCTGTTTACAGGAAAACATTTATACGAGTATGTTTTATAATCGATATTTTTCTACATGGTAATCCCTTTTGGCCCATTGTGGTTTAGAAGTGACTGACATGTGCAGGATATTGCTTATCACTGTTACAGTTCATTTTAAAACTAATATTCCCGTCAAACTAGTTTTAGCAGAGGATGGGTGTATTGTTTTCGCAGAATTTTCTAAATGATTTTTTTGTGCAATTTCAGGAAAACAAACAATCCTCAGCTTCTACTGATGCCAATCAGATAGTTTAAAAGCAAGACCAAAAATATGTTAAGAGATAGGATAAAAGGTAGAGTCGACACAAAACCGATCCAGAGTTATTAAAGTAAGAACTAGCGCCTCAGTAAGATTTGGAGGAAGAGGAACAACTCATTAACCATTGACACACACGGCCTATCTAGGGTATCAATACATGGTGAAGAAAACTATTGGCAAAGCATTTTAATACGAAGTAAACCTTGGAACGCGACCTCATGACAATCCGTTGAATTATACATGGGTTGATGGCTTCAGAAAGATTTAGAGAGGCTTGTAGAGTCAAATGAACTGGCAATCACAAAGCATTTATAATACATTGATATCGTACTATACATTCACGGTTTATTTAATATGTTAAAACTGATCTACTGAACTACTAATCTTTGTTGTTAAAATAAAGAGATTCAAACTAAGAACGAGTCTCCATTTATTAAGACTGCTCATCAAGGATGCCTGAAGTAACATCAAGTAGATCTACAGGCACAACTTGATAAGGACATAGATCCCACCTTACTTTATTTGCAAAGGTCAGCGTATGAAGCCTTAGTTGTTGGAGGGAGCAACACTTGGTTCGCGAGAAACTGTTTTTGATCTCGATTGGTCTATTTCAGAAATTTATCTTGACTACTTTTTTTCTCCAAACTCTTCCTCAAGCAAACTGATAACATTGCCGCTTCTTCTTGTTCACACTTTAATAGGAACTAATAAAGGTTCTTACGTCTCCCTATGAGTTAGCAAATTAAAAAAAAAGGGAGACGTAAGAACCTTTATTAGTTGTGGCATTGCGGAGTGTAAATAAGATGATCGATGTTTTTCCTACTATAAAAAGTTCACTTATGTAAAAACAAAACACAGGATGAAACACTTGATACTTAATTCACTGTATATAATTGAACAAATAACACATATGTTCGTCACAAATTCAAATAACAAGCATGATTTTACCAGGGAATGTAGTGACAACATTTAAGTTAAACAGTTTGTTGAAATCCGTTTTGTTTTGCCATGAACCGTTTGGACCTAAATATATCAGAACAACAACAACAACCTCAACAAACAATTGTGTATTTTGCATAAGTTTTTTTTTCAACATTGCAAGTCCTATTATGATAATATGAATAATTAATTTTGCTTTAATGCTGTTGATTATATAATAAACTGAATATCGTAATAAAACAACATGATGTGTCAGATCAGGTCAGAGCTCCAAATAACTTTTCTGAGTATTGTAAATACCCACTACTTTTGAGTCCAATTGGGTATTTTAAATTGGGTACAAAAAAGTCGGAACCCAGTTATTTAATTGGCAATTGGGTATTTTTGTATTAAAATTTGGTATTTTCATTGTCTTAAATTCTCAAATGCTTACCAAAATGAGCTGGTTGAAGTTCCACTCTTAATTGATTAGTTTCAGATATCTAGTGTTATTCACAGGTGGAAGTAACGTACCCAGGATAGTATTTTTCATATATATATTTTTTAGGAGCCCAATATATTCAAATTAATGTATAAAATCATGTTTAATGAGAAAAAATTGACAAAGAGCCATGAAAAAAAAAATCCCCACCCTCTGATATTGGAATTATAACAAGGTCATTAACTAGACTTTATTATAGACCTGTCTTCGCGGGCCGCAAAAATGTCAAAAATAGCTTTAATCCAAAGCATCCCTTGATCCTACTATGGGCAATTGAACAACCTTTCAAGAAAAGTTAACTTCAAAAATATCTGTCCAGCCGTTAACTCACAGTCGGTCGAAAACCGAGCAATATTTCGAGTCCGTTTGTCAACACGAATAAATCTTCTACAGATTTTCAAACAATATTTTTTAGTTTTTGCCCCTTAATTGATAGCTCCCGTCCTATTCCTTTGAAACAACGAAGCGTGTCAAATAATGCATGCATATGCAACCACTTACCCCTAAAAACTTATTCCAAAACAATCAGAATGAAAAGTAATTTCCATTTATTCACATTTATTAAAACATCGTTGTTGTTGTTGATTGCATATTTATGTGCCTGGCTCTGTCAGTGTAATTCACTGCTAAGCCGGGTTCAAGAGCGATGGCTTCTTTCGTTTTCAAGTAAATCAAATTTAGAGTTAAAACAGTTGTTGCAAAGAAAATATAACATTTTGGAATTAGTTTTTAGGGGTAAGTGGTTGCATATGCATGCATTATTTGACTAGCTTCGTTGTTTCAAAGGAATAGGACGCGAGCTATCGATTAAGAGGCAAAAAATCAAAAATTTTGTTTGAAAGTCTGTAGAAGATTTATTCGGGTTGACAAACGGACTCGAAATATTGCTCGTTTTTTGACCGACTGTGAGTTAACGGCTGGACAGATATTTTTGAAGTTAACTTTTTTTGAAAGGTTGTCCAATTGCCCATAGGAGGATCAATGGATGCTTTTGATTAAAGCTACTTTTGACATTTTTGCGGCCAGCGAAGACAGGTCTATGATAAATTCTAGTTAATGACCTTGTTATGATACCAATATCAGAGGGTCGGGATTTTTTTTTTCATGGCTCTTTGTCATTTTTTTCCCATTAAACATGATTTTATATATTTATTTGAATATATTGGGCTCCAAAAAAAAAAATACTATCCAGGGTACGTTACTTCCACCTGTGGTGTTATTATGTATCCATAAAAAAAAAGTTCGACAAATTTTTCAACCAGTTTTCTTGCAATGTAAGCACTGTCAACGCTTTCCTCCGACACAATATCGTCAAGAATTAGTTTACAATTGTGTCCGCCTCTGATTTTGTGTTGCTCGCGGTTAAATAACTTAAAATTGATTTTGTTTGTGCCTGGGATACGTTGTTTCCCTTTTTACAGCCTCGCGGTTTTGACATTTTCACAACAATAACACATAGTTACATAGACGCTTTCTTCTGTACATATTATTGTGCTGAAGGTTATACTGAAAGTGCTTGGACAAAGCGGAATGAACCCCATATTTTGGACCCGGGTATTTCCGGGACAGATTTACTTGTTACGCACAGGAAAATATGATATGCGTAATCGGCAATTTCAATTGGGCTTCGGTACGCATGGTTTTATTTTTCTATGCGTAATTGGCAATTGTACATTGGGTATTTACGCAAATACGCACCTTAACTGTAGGTCTGTCAGGTATCTCGCTGTGATAACTTTCATTTGCCCTATTTCAGTATTTGTCTCTAGTTTAATAATCTTTAGCAACTAAAAACTGAGCTATTTTAAAGCCATTTTAAATTATCACTTATCACTCTTCACTGCATACATTAAGCTTTGTTGCTGTAAGGTTATATATATACGGTACAGTCCACGCGTTTTCCCCTATTTCCCTCGCTACTTCCGCAGACACGCCCACGGAGGGAGATTAAGAACGTCCTGCGATGCGCGGAGTTTGCATGATTGGTGCTGCTGAGGTTAATGATCAGCAAATTGATAAGCTGACGCTGCGGCCTTCTGCGTTGTGCAAGCGGAGGAAACTCCGTGTTTAACACGATCAATTTAACTTTGTTTGACTTCCTGATTTTCAAATAAAATTACATTCATTACAAGTACTTATGTATATAAAATAATGACATTCCAAACAATGTATTACCAGTAATTATCATTGACCAGTCGCCAAATATGAGATCGCTCCGCCCACTAAGTTGTGTTTTTGTTTGTCGGACCATGTGGCCGCAATAAACGAAATCTTATTGATTATTTTGTGAGTATGATTGACACCTGGCGAGTGGTCAATTATGAACCAAATCGGCAGAGTGACATTCACACATGATAATCCCTTTTGTCAAAACACCACAGACAGCAGTCTACACAATAGGTCAGTAGACAAGCTTTGCATGTTTTCAAAACGCCAAACACTTAATCCAGTTCCGTTCCAGATGTTCTCTTTAATCAGTATACAGTACAATTACTGTTTCAATAATTACTCTACTAAAATACCGTAACGATAAAGATACAGCGTTTTTGAATTGAAATTAATTTGGATGAATTATCAAATTATTCGCGATATAATTGTGTTAAAAAATACCAAAGAAACTTTTAACCGAAATCAACAGAATTCAGTGTTCTCTGTGCTACAAAGTTTGTATAAAAAAATCAATACATGCACTCTTTCCACGCATACACCTTGAACTTGTACATTGCAGCATAATTTTCGCGCGCTTATGTCGAGAAAATTTCAAATATACATGATGACTGTATAATGGAAGCATTTGTAAACGTCGTGTAAGCATTAAAAATCAGAAGCGCGTTTCGGATTACAAACTATTATTCTCATTTGGATATTTACGGAACATTTATTCTTGTGTTATACGTGTTATGAATTAAATATTAATTTGTCAAAATGCTTAACGTGTCAAATATTCATTCATATTTAATAATAGACGTACCTGTGAATAAAAACATATATTTATTTTTCAAACAATTATCTTTATTTTTATAACCCACAGTATTTAAACAATTTTTAATTACAATGTTTTTATTTTTTGGCATGCACAGTAGCACACTGCTACCGCGGTGTCGTGCGGCGGTGTCCTGATAAGAACGGAAATTGTCTGCATTTACCGACTAGGCTTAAGTAATAAACGTCGCGGGTATTAGCTTACTTGGCGGCATGCCAAGCGTTTTAGCGAGTACACCTCGCCTTCCCCGCCGCGGAATCACTCTCTAGCAGATAAATCCCCCGCGGAGGGAGCGCGTTTTTTAGGGAAAACGCGTGGACTGTACTGTATTATATATATATATAATTCATGCAAACAAACACAACATTATATCATCATATTATATTTCTTTTCCGCTTTTGTAAGCATTTAAATTTAATGATGCTAGTGTTTTCAGTACAGACATAATTAAGTACATTGTAATTTATGGCAATACAAATATTAAATAACATTTATATGCAAGCACAAGAATATTAACACAATAAATAAAATGCTTTTATCAAATAATACAAAAAAAATAAATGTGTTCAAAGTGATATGTTATCCTTGGAAATACAGTGAAATCACTTCATCATACAGTGATCAATTTTGCTGTGTGTCTGGTATCCAACACACTCATTTTGTTCTGGGTACATATCATAGAAACTTAAAACAGCGTTCATGACTTGTTTTTAAGTTAGAGAAAATGCGCACATCTGATCTTTGTACATGTACAATGATATAATAAATGCCATAGTTGCTTTTGGTTAGAGACAGATATAGAATCATCACCATTAAAGGGGCCTTTTTCACAGACTTTGGCAGATATTTAAGTTTGTCATTAAATGCATGATATTGGTAAATGTAAACGTTGGATCTAAAAGGCTCTAGTCGAAAACTAGAATAAAATTAAAGAAAGAAAAAAAAAGGAACCCTCAACTCAGCTCGAACCACTGGCCTCTGGAGTAAAAGTCTGACACTTCTATCACTTGTTTATCTACATGTATGCGCTGATACAATGAGTGATGTATTTTATGTAAGCGATCCTCGTATTGTCACAAAATATAAAAACAACAACAACAAAACTATCCAAATTATTTCATTGTTTCCCGTGGCAGTGCTTTCTAATTTTCAGGGTTTTTTCGTCAAAAGATGCATATAATGGATATTTTAGCTTTAGTGCAGGATTTAAATTTAAAAAACAACAATAACATGTTTGTGAAAGTACTAAAAATTCAATACTATTTGAATGTTGAAATTGCTTTTTGTTGTACACAAACATACATGTTCACTTTTCCAGTTGAACACTTTCAGTTAAGCAGATGTACTCACTCCTCCTGACAGTAAAACTGAAACATCAGAGTTAACTGCTACATTGCAGCAAACAACCATGAAATATAATGTATGGTAAGAAATGCAAAAAGTAAATTAACGTCAGCGATTTTTCTTACCCAATTGGGAAAAGTACCGGTACCATGATACCAATTGGGAAAAATTAGCGCAATAACCCCTGAAATTGGGAAAATTCGCGTCATGAAATCTTCAAATTGGGAATTATGTGTTTTTTTAATTGCTTGGTATCAATAGAACAGATTAACTCAAATACTGATTTCCATTCATTTTGGCTTGAAATGTTCAGTGTCAGTGCTCATTTTATTAGCTCGGCTGTTTTCGGAGAAAACCCGAGGTATAATTGTCATAGCTAGCTTGTTGTGTCGTGTCGTCCACATCGTGCTAAAACCTTTATATTTTGTCAAGGTTTTGAACATTGGCTCTTAAATCAAAGTGCTTCAACCTACATTTTTGAAACTTGGTATGTAGCTGCACCTTGATCAGTTCTACATGCCACACCCATTTTTGGGTCAATATTCACAACTGCACCCGCAGCCGAGCGTTGCACCTGTTATGGGATGCTCTTGTTTATTAACTTACAGATAATGCACTTTTGGAGAAAAATGGTCGAAATTTTTCTTTACTTTGGGAATTTTTCAGATGGCAATTGGGAATTTTGTAGTTTTTCTTCAATTGGGAAAGTATATTTTACAGGTACTTTATAAAGAAGGGTAAAAAATCGCTGAATGTACTTCCATTTACTTAGTATTGTTTTAGCTTGAGTTATTGTCCCCTACCGGTTTCACCAGAGGGGACTAATGTTTTGCGCTCTGTCTGTCAGTCTGTCAGTCAGTCAGTCACACTTTTCTGGATCCTGCGATAACTGTAAAAGTTCTTAATATTTTTTCATGAAACTTGCAACATGGATAGATGGCAATATGGACATAAAGCACATTATTTCATTTTCATTTTGTTCCTACGTAAAAAATTGTGGTTGCTATGGCAACAACAAAAAAAAATCCTGAAAATGGTGGAATTTCTGACAATGGTGGAGCCGGTAGGGGACCATATTGCTTGACAATAGCCTTGTTTTATTATTGTTTAAGTTATTAAAAGCCATTGCATTTAAAATGTTATTGGATAACATCTTATCTCTTCCAAATGTTGTTCATCTCTCAGCCTTCAAGGTATATCTTGTGTCATGCCACACCCTCATTTTATTAAAGAAATTGTAAATTTTTGCAAGAAATATGCCCCTCCTAAACCCATGTTATAATGACAATACACTTACCAGTCCTGAAACTTATTTGTGCAATCTGCATCATTTTCTTCAGTATGGTATCAGACTTCTTCTTCCCGAACCAAGGTGGCGTGGAGAGTCACATATACCACGTGTCCCAGTGCCTCATCAACAGGGGTCACAAGGTCATAATTGTCACACACTTCTATGGAAACCGGAGGGGGGTCAGGTACCTCAAGAATGGGCTCAAGGTCTGTTTAGTTTAAGCATATTTATTTTAGCTTGATGACATCAAAAGCCTAAGGCATATTGAAACGCTTAGTTCTCTCATCAGATGAAGAAGCCAATGAAGAAAATACTTAACGTTAAATCACTAAACTTATGTGCTTAAAATTTCAAATCTTGAAAATGACTATAGCTTGGTTGCTGAGATTAAAATTAATATACTTATCAGAATAAAAAAAAATGCGGGATATAAAATAAAAATTGCTGGTTAAATGCAATAAATGTAGCTAGCTCTCATAGCAATATCACACTAAGCCTTGTTCTGAGAAAACTGGGCTTAATCAATAATGCATGTGTGTTAATTGTCATCCCAAATTAGCCTGTGCAGTCTGCACAGGCTAATCAGGGACAACACTTTCCGTCTAAACTTGATTTTTGGTAAGGAGGGACTTCCTTCAAACTAAAAATACCATAATAGCGGAAAGTGTCGTCCCTGTTTAGCATGTGCGGACTGCACAGGCTAATCTGAAAACACTTTACGCACATGCATTATGCCAAGTTTTCTCAGAACACGGCTCACTGTTGTTCAGGTGTACTATCTACCCTTCCCGACCATGTATAACCAGTGTGTTCTGCCCACCATTCTTACCACCCTGCCCCTGCTGAGAAACATCTTCATACGAGAGGACATCCACATTGTGCATGGACATTCGGTAGGACATTCAGTGATCTCAAGATTTATGTGCCCTTTTTTATAGGACTTAATGCATGTGCCTATAGCATAGTCCCAATTTAGACTGTTCAGCCTCAACAGGCTAATCAGGGACAGCATTTTCAGCTTTAATGGAATTTTTTATTTAAGGAAATTTCTTCTAAACAAAACTCGATTCTTGGCGTAAAGTGTCTACCCTAATAAGCTGGTGCTAAAAGCGCAAGTAAATTTGGGAAGACAATTTCCCCACATGCATTAAGCCAAGTTTTCCCAGAACTCACCTCATAGGCTTAAAGACTTTTTGAAATAATATTCAAAATACATGTAGACAGGTTAAAAATACACACTAGAGTTTACCGTATAATTTCCCAGCTTGTTGTCTTGAGTATGACAATCAATCTATTCTCTTCCAGGCATTTTCCACTATGGCCCATGAAGCAATGTTCCATGCACGTAACATGGGCCTGAAGACCGTGTTCACAGATCACTCACTGTTCGGCTTCGCTGATGCAAGCTCCATTCTCACTAATAAACTCCTCAAGTTCTCCCTTGCCGACTGCCATCATGCAATCTGTGTGTCCCATACAAGGTATACTCATAGTTCTTTATAGTTCATTAGAGATTTCATTTCCCTCATGATAAGAGTAAGGGTTGTTACTTACCGGTAATAATTCACTTTAAAGAAACAAATGCTGAACTGTGTGAAAATTTGGTCTAGGAGGACATTTTGAATAAAATAATACTTTATTTACCTCATATGATTTTATTCAAATTCACATTGTTTTACAAGCCTTGTTTGATTTTATACTAAACAGAATAAACAAAACCCTTACTTGGACCATTCTTAAAAAAATGTTTGTTTGTGATAACCCGGCCTATTTCCTTACACGTGGGTTAGTGTTTAGGTGATTTTATTTGTAATAAAAGTGTTGTTTTTCACATATGTCATTTGATTCATACTTATCATGAATCAGCTTTAAAGAACCTACACGTAATCTTAACGAAAATAATGTATATTGTTCAGGTGACATATAAGAAACAAATACATCTAAAAAAATATCCAAACTTATGCCTTTTGTATAGCGTCACATGATTGTTCTTTGTGCTTCTTATATGCAACAAGTGCATATATATGAGTGCACATTCAGACCATGTGTTCACCAAATATTAAGGCAGTACTAACATGAGGAAAAGTTTCCACTATAATTTTATCTGGAATTCTTGTAACATTTAAGCTGAAACTTCCATGGATTAAATATCAAACATTGAAAATTAATATAACATTTAAAATATTGGTTGTTGCAAGGCTATTGTATTTCCCCTATCACTGACACATGGAGGGTTGAGCATGACACTACTAATATACAAACATTTAACCCTTTACCACTTTGTATTTTGACGCATTTGTATTCCCTTAGAAAGTTAAACTTAATAAAGGTCTTAATCACTGTATTCAAGTTTTTAAGGTTTCATTCCAACCCTTAGATACTGATAAGAGCAAACAGCATAAAACCTGGTGTGCTTTTTCCCCATTTTGATTTGGAAAATTTGCGGCGTTTTGACTAAATTTGGGAAATAAGTGTTGTTGTTTTGCTAAAGAAATCTTCAAAATTGAGAATACAAGTGTTTGCAGTTTTATATTTACCTACTTGAACTACTTATATAGATGGAAGTTGAGATTTAGAGCTTTTGTGATCTATAAAAAAAAATTTTTTTTGGGGGGGGGGGGAACCTTCCATTGGGAATTTTTAGCTCTCATTTGGGAATATTTTTTTTCCTTTTTTGCATTGGGAATGGGACCGATTACCAGATCCGATTTTGATTGAATGAAACTTGAACAGACTCGCAGATTGCAGATAGCATTTTAACTTTGCTTTTGAGTGGGAAAGGATTAACAAATACTAGTTTGCTGTCAACTCTCAATTTAACATTAAGTTAAACTGATATGACTGATTCTTCAGCAAGGAGAACACTGTGTTACGTGCGGCCATCAAGCCGGAGACAGTGTCTGTGATACCGAATGCAGTAGAGGCCTCCATGTTTATACCAGACCCATCTCAGAGGGACCCTGATAAAAGTAGGTATCTATGTAGTAGTATTTTACGTTTGTAGAAAACACAGTTGTATTTTACATGTTATGTCATATGATGTTTTTTTTTAAAATGTGTGTTCCAATCATGTTCATTCAGTCAAAAGTGTTCCCACTGTTGGGCTAACTTGTTTCCCTTATATGTATTTAGTAAAAACAATAAATGCTCTGAAACATAAGGGCCAATGTGTTTGATATTTGGCATGTAATATCATTTTATGGTCTTTATAAAGTGTTTGCACCTCATATGTCACTTGGCTCAAAACTGGGCCCCTCTAATTGTCATATATTATACCTCACATTAATGTGTTTCTTCTTTGCGTACATAAACTACACAGGTCTGTTATTTTGAATAGTGACCGGTAAAGACGCGCCCACATCTAGTCAGCGGGCGATATTCATAATAGCGCCTGCTGACAAGATGTGCTCGCATCTAATAGTGCCCTCTAGAATAGTTATTTGTAACATTTGTGCAAGTTTTACAACGATGAGATTTGTGTTTTATATACTTAGGGTAAACGCACGATTTGTTTGGCAGGCCACAAGTGTGTTTTTTTTATTAATCACATCTTAAAACTTTCAAAAATAAGATACTATATTTGGAATCAATGTTTTGCAACATGTTGTCTGTAATTAAAGCAGATATTATTAAATAAAATGTATCTCAATATGTGAAATATTTTACAAAACAAATTGAATTTTGTATAAAGAAGAGATTTTTTTCCGTGTCCAACTATCGCAGAGAGACAACTCGCGCACAACACTAATACCGTACATATAATTAATAGTAACGATTCGTTCGGCAGGCCACGAGTGTGTGATTTTTATTATTAATCACATCTTAAAAATACAAAAATTAAATGCTATATTTGGGATCAATGTTTTGCAACATGTTGTCTTTGATATAAGTAGTTATCTTTATATAAAATGTATCTCAATATGTGAAATGTTTTACAATAAAAATGAACTTATTAATAAAGAAGCAAATTTTTCCGTGTCCAACTCGCGCACAACAATAATACGGTACATATTATTAAAAGTAACTGATAAATATTTATAGAATTATATTGTGTTATTTATTTTTAGCTCATCTATTTTTTGAAAAAAAATTATGAGCTATTGTCATCACCTTGGCGTCGGCGTCGGCGTTGGCGTTGGCGTTGGCGTCGGCGTCCGGTTAAGTTTTGCGTTTAGGTCCACTTTTCTCAGAAAGTATCAATGCTATTGCATTCAAACTTGGTACACTTACTTACTATCATGAGGGGACTAGGCAGGCAAAGTTAGATAACTCTGGCGTGCATTTTGACAGAATTATGTGCCCTTTTTATACTTAAAAATTTGAAAATTTTGGTTAAGTTTTGCGTTTAGTTCCACTTTTCTCAGTAAGTATCAATGCTATTGCATTCAAACTTGGTACACTTACTTACTATCATGAGGGGACTGGGCAGGCAAAGTTAGATAACTCTGGCATGCATTTTGACAGAATTATGTGCCCTTTTTATACTTAGAAAATTGACAATTTTGGTTAAGTTTTGTGTTAAGGTCCATTTTATTCCTTAAGCATCAAAGCTATTGCTTTCATACTTGCAACACTTACTAACTATCATAAGGGGACTGTGCAGGCAAAGTAATGTAACTCTGACTGGCATTTTGACAGAATTATGTGCCCTTTTTATACTTAGAAAATTGAAAATTTGATTAAGTTTTCTGTTTAGGTCCACTTTATTCCTACAGTATCAAAGCTATTGCTTTCATACTTGCAAGATTTATGAACTATCATAAGGGGACGGTGCAGGCAAAGTTATGTAACTCTGACTGGCATTTGGACGGAATTATGGGCCCTTTATACATAGAAAATTGAAAATTTGGTTAAGATTTATGTTTTGGTCACTTTACCCCTAAAGTATAATAGATATTGCTTTCATACTTGGAACACTCACAAACTATCATAAGGGTACAGTAAAAGGACAAGTTGCATTACTCTGGTTGTCATTGTTACGGAATTATGGCCCTTTTTTGACTTAGTAACTTTTAATATATGGTTAAATTTTGTGTTTCGATCCACTCGAAGTATCAAGGCTATTGCTTTCAAACTTCAAATACTTACATGCTATCATGAGGTTACTGTACCTGGCAACTTGAATTTTACTTTGACCTTTGAATGACCTTGACTCTCAAGGTCAAATTATTAAAGTTTGCTAAATTGCCATAACTTCTTTATTTATGATTAGATTTGATTGATACTTTGATGAAACTACTCTTACCTGACATACCACAATAGACTTCACCCAAACCATCCCCCGTGCCCTCCCCCCCCTCCCCCCCCTCCCCCCCCCCCTAATTTTTTTTTTTTTAAGATTGTCTCACAAATGACCACCACACCCTCACACTATACCCCCACCCCACCCCCCCCACCCCACCCCCCCCCCCCCCCAAAAATTTTTTTTTTGATTTTTTTTTTTTTTTTTTTTTTTTTTTAAGATCATCTCACAAATTATCACCACACCCTCACACTATACCCCCCCCCCCCCCCCCCCGATTTTTTTTTTTTTGTTTTTTTTTTCGCTTTTTTGAAAGATAATGTAATAAATGTCCACAACCCCACACTATACACCCCTCTTCACTCCACTCCTCCCTCCTTTGTGATTGAAAATGAGAGTCCCTTCACCTTTAAAAAGAAAATAGATGAGCGGTCTGCACCCGCAAGGCGGTGCTCTTGTTATTTATTGACATTTATCTGCACAAAATGTTCCGTATAATATAAGAAATAGAAAACCTCACTTCAGGCCCAATGGTAGAATAGTGACCAGCCAGGCAGCCCCAAAAAGTATTGACCGAAGCCAAAGGGGCTGCCTGGCTGGTCACTATTCTGCCATAGGGCCCTCACTGAGGTTTTGTATTTCTTGATTATTTCCCCCTTTATGTAATTTTTGAAAACGATGGTCTTTTGCCATGTTTGTTCAAATCATACCTTAAGGGTCTAAATCTACCAGACCCCAGGGGTCACTTAACTTTTATTACATATATTAAAGGGACCTTTCCATGTTTTGGTAAATTGACAAAGAAAATGAAAATGTTTCAAATTCGCAAATTTTCTTGTAGTTATGATATTTAAAAGGAAACAGTAATACTGGACATTTTACCATGCTCTAAAATATCAATTATATGCATCTTTTGACGATTTAAAAACCTGAAAATTATAAAGCGTTGCAACAGGAAATGATCGATAATTGTGAGAGTTTTGTTGTTGTAATTTAATTTTGTGACACTACAAAGATTGCTTGTATAAAGTATGAAATACATCGGTAATTGTATGAGCATCACTGGCCGAGTGGTCTAAATGTTTTACTGGAGCTTTTTACATCCACTGTTTACATTTATCAATATAAAGCATTCAATGACAAACTTCAATACATGACAAAATCTGTAAAAATGTCCCTTTAATCTATAATAGGGAAAATAATAGGGAAAATATAATACTTTTGTCCTATGGATTTTTTTCCAATGATCTGTAGAACCAGATTTTACAGTTCACTATTTCCAATATTATTCAAAGGACAGCTTGAACATGTATTATCTACATTTACTGTCTTGTGACTGTTGTGACTTCAGTCACGGTGGTGGTGGTGAGTCGGCTGGTCTACAGGAAGGGCATGGATCTCCTTGCAGGGATCATACCTGAGATCTGCAGGAGGCATCCCGATGTACAGTTCATTATTGGTAAGGATTCATTATTCAGTTTCAACAATGAACCAAGTTGATTTTTAGCTCGGCTGTTTTCGGAGAAAACCCCTGGTGTTATCATAGCCAGCTCGTCCGCCAACCGCGTTGTGCTAAAACCTTAACAATTGGCTCTAAAATCAAAGTGCTTCCACCTACAACTTTGAAACTTCATATGTAGCTGCACCTTGACGAGTTCTACACGCCACACCTATTTTTGGGTCATTAGGTTGAAGGTCAAGGTCACTGTGACCTTTAAAAATAAAACAATAAAAAAATTCTGACAAGCTTCATTTATTCAAAACTGCACCTGCAGCCGAGCGTTGGCACCTGTTATGCGGTGCTCTTGTTTCTTATATAGTAATTGATGGTATTACCATTTATAGATATGTAAAATATGACATTAAAAACAGATAAGAACACCCCCACCACCTTGAAGCTGCATTATTGGCATTAGTGTTTTCCCTCAGTCTATTAGTCTGTCCATCTTTCCTGATACTTGTTCTGACTGTTTCTTCCACATGACATGAATGCATTTTTAGCTCGGCTGTTTTCGGAGAAAACACGAGGTCTTGTCATAGCCAGCTCGTCGTGTCCGCCGTCCGTGTTAAGGTTTGTAAAGGTTTTTAACATTGGCTCTAAAATCAAAGTTCTTCCACCTACAACTTTGAAACTTCATATGTAGATGCACCTTGATGAGTTCTACACGCCACACCCATTTTCGGGTCACTAGGTCAAAGGTCAAGGTCACTGTGACCTCTAAAAAAAATCTGACAAGCTTTCGCAGCCGAGCGTGGCACCCGTAATTTAGAACAAATGTACAATGTGATGGTGCATGTGGTTACCTTCAAGGTCAAGGTCAATAAAGAGATAAACATTCAGTCCTTAATTGTCAGGTATTGTTGCAGATGCTCTTTGATACTAGAAGATGCATGATTCAATTTTGTATGGTCCAAATATTCACTTATCGGAGATGGCTTGTTGCACCATGCAAGAACCATGTTTATTTGATCGAATTCAAGTTTAAACATTGATGACAAATCTCATAATAGAGCACTTTATTGTTAAAATTAATTTTAAAAAAATTGTATTTTTTTTTTTACATTAGTGTGGTTAATGTGGAGCTTTCAAAATATAAATAACTGTCTCTATAACTCCGCTTTTAAGTGAGCTATATTTCTGTTGGCAGGAAGTTAGATCATATAGATGGATGGATGGATTGATTGATATGAGTGTCACTCTGGGAAGATGGGTTTTTATGCATGTGTAAAGTGTTGTCCATTTTTTAGCTCATTTAAAAAAATAAAATAAATTATAAGCTATTGTCATCACCTTGGTGTTGGCGTCGGCGTCCAGTTAAGTTTTGCGTTTAGGTCCACTTTTCTCATAAAGTATCAATGCTATTGCATTCAAACTTGGTACACTTACTTACTATCATGAGGGGACTGGGCAGGCAAAGTTAGATAACTCTGGCTTGCATTTTAACAGAATGATGTGCCCTTTTTATACTTAGAAAATTGAAAATGTTGGTTAAGTTTTGTGTTTAGGTCCACTTTTTTCCTTTAGTATCAAAGCTATTGCTTTCATACTTGCAATACTTACTTACTATCATAAGGGGACTGTGCAGGAAAAGTTATATAACTCTGACTGGCATTTTGACGGAATTATGGGCCCTTTATACTTGAAAATTTGGCTAAGATTTGTGTTTTGGTCCGCTTTACCCCTAAAGTATCATAGATATTGCTTTCATACTTGGAACACTCGCAAACTATCATAAGGGGACAGTAAAGGACAAGTTGAATAAATCTGGTGGTGAAAGGTGAAGGTCAAGGTCATCCTTCAAGGTCAAATGTCAAATATATGACGTGTGTCCGTCCGAAAACTTTAACATTGGCCATAACTTTTTTAATATTGAAGATAGCAACTTGATATTTGGCATGCATGTGTATCTCATAAAGCTGCACATTTTGAGTGGTGGAAGTTCAAGGTCAAGGTCATCCTTCAAGGTAAAAAAAATAAAAAATTCAAAGCGGTGTTCCCATGAAGCTGCACATTTTGAGTGATGGAAGTTCAAGGTCAAGGTCATCCTTCAAGGTCAAGGTCATCCTTCAAGGTCAAAGGTATTTTTGTTATTATTTCAAAGCGGCGTTATCATGAAGCTGCACATTTTGAGTGGTGGAAGTTCAAGGTCAAGGTCATCCTTCAAGGTAAAAAAAAAAATTAATAATTTCAAAGCGGCCTTCTCATGAAGCTGTACATTATTTTGAGTGGTGGAAGTTAAAGGTCAAGGTCATCCCTCAAGGTCAAGGTCATCCTTCAAGGTCTAGGTATTTTTATTTTTTTCAAAGCGGCGTTTTCATGATGCTGCACATTTTGAGTGGTGGAAGTTCAAGGTCATTCTTCAAGGTCAAGGTCATCCGTCAAGGTAAAAAAAAATTAATTTCAAAGCGGTGTTCTCATAAAGCTGCACATTTTGAGTGGTGGAAGTTCAAGGTCAAGGTCATCCTTCAAGGTCAAAGGTAAAAAAAAAACATTTTTTTTTTCAAAGCGGTGCAATAGGGGGCATTGCGTTTCTGACGAACACATCTCTTGTTTTTTTCAAACATGGTTAAAAAACACAAATATTTATTTTTATTATTTTATTTTTAAATACCGTACAACCATCCCACCCGAGAATCCCCCCACCCCCCCAAAAATTTTTTATTTTTTTTTGCTTTTTTTTTGCATTTTTGGAAGATAATGTAATAAATGACCACACCCCCACACTAAACACCCCTCTCCACTCCACCCCTCCCTCCTTTGTGATTGAAATTGAGATAGGTCCGTACACCTTTAAAAAGAAAAATAGATGATAGGTTTGCACCCGCAAGGCGGTGGGTGCTCTTGTTATAATTATACATAAGTTAATTGTACTTACTGCTCAATATGATACAATTTGTTAATAATTGCAATTGATTGCCATTGATTTGTTAGTTAGTAAATGGCTTGATTGTGTAGAAAATGTGATGTGTCTAACATTTGTTTATTGGGGATGAACTGTTAAATTGACGCTTTGTAATCAGTGACAACACCTTTTGCATTTACTTGATTTTTGTTTTGAAAATACTTCCTTTTAATGAAAAATTCCATAAACACAGAAAGTGCTGTCCCAGACTAGCCTGTGCAGACTTCACATGCTGATCTGGGACTACCCTTCACACACATGCATTAAGCCTTAGTTTCCCAGAATGCAGTTTAAATGATCACATCACTGTTGTATGTGGCCAGGTGGTGACGGCCCCAAGAGGACAGTGCTGGAGGAGGTGAGGGAGAACTATCAGCTGCAGGATAGAGTTGTCTTCCTTGGGGCCCTGGAACACAGCCAAGTCAGGAATGTATGGCGGACAGTGGATTGTATAAAAGAGCAACTTTCCAGGAAAACAGGGCTTAATGCATATGAATAGCGTCGTGTCAGATAAGCCTATGCAGTTGTTTAAAGAAAGTCTCCTCTATACAAAAATCCATTTTAGGTGGAAAGTGTAGTACCTTATAAGCCTATGAATTGCAATTGGCTTATCTGGGGGGAGGCATTTAAAGCATATTTGTTAAATCATGTGTTCCTAGAACAATGCTTAATAGAAGACTAAAACAGAAGTTTGAGATACAATCTTCCAAGCAATTATATGTTCGTTTTTAGCTCACCTGTCACGATGAGACATGGTGAGCTTATGTGACCTTGTGATGTCTGGTGTCCGTTGCGTGTGCGTGTGTGTGTGCGTGCGTGCGTCCGTCAACAATTTGTTTGTGTAGACCGTAGAGGTCACAGTTTTCATCCAATCTTTATGAAATTTGGTCAGAATGTTTATCTTGATGAAATCTGGGTTGGGATTGTTTTTGGGTCATCTGGGGTCAAAAACTAGGTCACTAGGTCAAATAATAGAAAAACCTTGTGTAGACAATAAACAAACCTTGTGTAGAAAATAGAGGTCACAGTTTTCATCCAATCTTTATGAAATTTGGTCAGAATGTTTATCTTGATGATATCTGGGTTGGGATTGTATTTGGGTCATCTGGGGTCAAAAACTAGGTCACTAGGTCAAATAATAGAAAAACCTTGTGTAGGCAATAGAGGTCACAGTTTTTATCCAAGCTTTATGAAATTTGGTCAGAATGTTTATCTTGATGAAATCTTGGTTGAGATTGTATTTGGGTCATTTGGGGTCAAAAACTAGGTCACTAGGTCAAATCATAAAAAACCTTGTGTAGACAATAGAGGTCAGAGTTTTTATAAGATCCTAATGAAATATGGTCAGAATGTTTGTCTTGTTATCCCCCGCCATAGGCGGAAGGATATTGTTTTGGCGTTGTCCGTCCTTGCGTCCGTCCCTCCGTCCGTCTTTCCATCCGTCCCTCCGTCCGTCTTTCCATCCGTCCGGAGCCATTTCTTGGAAGTGCTTTGGCGGATTTCCTTGAAACTTGGTATGAGTATATATATGGATAAGAGGATGATGCACGCCAAATGGCATTGTAAACCATCTGTAAATAACAGAGTTATGTCCCTTTGTATCTTGAAAAATGCTTTTTGTGTGTGTCCGGAGCCATATCTTGGAAGTGCTTTGGCGGATTTCATTGAAACTTGGTATGAGTATATATATGGATAAGAGGATGATGCACACCAAATGACATTGTACACCATGTGTTAATTACGGAGTTATGGCCCTTTGTATCTTGAAAAAATGCTTTTTTCAGTGTCAAATATAACCCTTTTGTCAAGAAGCATATTGGCGGGGGATATCAATTCAACAAATTTGCTTGTTAAAACATGGGTTGGGATTGAATTTGGGTCATCTAGGGTAAAAAACTAGGTCACTAGGTCAAAGTTAAAAAAACAACTTGTGTAGACAGTAGAGGTCACAGCTTTCATCCAATCTTTATGAAATTTTGCCAGATTGTTCATCTTGATGAAATCTGGGTTGGGATTGTATTTGGGTCATCTGTGGTCAAAAATTAGATCACCGGGCCAATTCTAGTAAAACCTTGTGTAGATGAAAGATGTCACAGTTTTCATCACGTCTTAATGAAATTTTGTCAGAATGTATTAATTAATGAAATCTGGCTTGAGATTGTATATGGGTCTGATAGAATTTAAGTTGATGTAGCAAAGTTAGTCAGGTGAGCGATTCAGGGCCATTATGGCCCTCTTGTTATATGTTTATAAGCTTTTTTCATGGATAAAGCTGCGTTTTAAAAAGGACTGTGTGTGTCCCAGCACTCTAACATAATTCAAGAAAGGGGTGACCAATTATATCCATATGTGCTGGGTGTAGGGGTTGAGCCCTGGTATCCAGGGACGTAGCTAGCATTTTTTGAGCTGAAGGCCCGGATATAATACATAAAAACGTGGGGTACGGGGGTCCTCCCCCTGAAAATTGTTAAATCCTAGAACGCCTTTGGTGAGATTTACAGCATATCTAGACAAATAATAAGATAAGACTTTGGCCTGTATTTCTTTGATATTTAACCAGGTTTTCAGAAGGAAAAAACTGGTTATTAGATTGGCGAATGCGAGCGGGCTGGCTGGCGGGCTGGCTGGCGGGCTGGCTGGCGGGCGGGCGGAACAAGCTTGTCCGGGCCATAACTATGTCGTTCATTGTCAGATTTTAAAATCATTTGGCACATTTGTTCACCATCATTGGACGGTGTGTCGCGCGAAATAATTACGTCGATATCTCCAAGGTCAAGGTCACACTTTGAGTTCAAAGGTCAAAAATGGCCATAAATGAGCTTGTCCTGGCCATAACTATGTCATTCATTGTGAGATTTTAAAATCATTTCGCACATTTGTTCACCATCATGGGACGGTGTGTCGCACGAAAGAATCACGTCAATATCTCCAATGTCAAGGTCGCCACGACTAAAAATAGATTTTTTTAAAAAACAAACTTACAAAGGGGGTTTATTTTGTTTGTTCATTTCAAAAGTTCAGTTTGAGTTTTCTCCCTTTATCAGATTTTTTTTCACAATGAAAACCTGGTTTTGTGACAATTTTGTCCCTTGTTTACTGTTTTATCTCAATGTCAGATAACTAAATTTTACTGTATTATCTTTATACAAGGGAACTAAATTTTAAAACAATATGGAACAAAGAAACATTTAAAAGTGTAACACTCCACTTATTCACTAGTCAAACCATGGGAATTCTTTCCAATAATACTGTCTGCATGTCTATAACAGCACGTTTTTGTTCGGCATCAAGGGACCGAACTAACCCGGATTCAGTCAGTGGATCGGGATACGGGGGCAAGTGCTCCATTTTAAATTTCCGCGGTCATAAACATCATTCGGAATGTTTCTTAAAAATCCAACGATAATCGATTACAACTTACTGTAGTGTTGAAACGGAGACAAGTAGATCTACTTGTAGATCTAAATATACTTGATACAGCAAGTCACGTGAAAAGAAGCGAGCTAGAATCTATGCACATAGAAAGAAGTAGATTTGATAATTGGAAGATATGTCCTTTAAACAAGACCAGAATCCATTGTCTGAGGATTGTGTCAATGTGAAATGCAGATTTCTAACACCTCACTCCATCAGGGTCAACAATTTAATGTGGTTTTCGAAGTTGAAGCATTTTAATATTTTTCATGTTTAAAAAAAAAGTTGTAGGCCGGGCCTGCTGTGCCTAATAGCAGCTACGCCCCTGGTATCTATTATTATTTATTTGCAAAAATGAGTTTGTATATCTCAGTTGGGAGTGACTATTGAAGTGAACAACAAGCACATTTCTTAAGATATTGAATTGAAACTTGTAATATGTCACCACCTTGAAGCGCAGATGTGCAAGACACTTTGTATCCACACATTCTTGAGTGTATCCCCCTTCAACGATGCTGTAAAAGTAGTACGGTGTCAAGGTATTAATATTTATCACGTTTGTCACAAAGCTTTTGTTTCCTTCGGTAGCAAAATAGGGGAACCTATTTATTTCCATTCACCAAAAGTGTAAGTAAATTCTTAAATTGTGTTTATGTTAAATAATTGTGAAGGTAATATAATTATAATTATTTGTTGAGGAATATGTGTTATCATGTGTTGTTTTGTCTTTCCTTTATGTTCGGTATGATAATTAGAGCCACAGTCTTGGATAACTGTTTTTAATGCATGTGTGTTAAGTGTCTCCATTAATTAGCCAGTGCAGTCCACACAGGCTAATCTGGAAGACATTTTCCACTTTTTTGGAATTTTTCTTTTAAAGGAAGCCTCTTCTAAAAGAAAATCCAGATAAGGCAAAGAGTATGGAATCTGATTACCCTTGTCAAAAAAGTGGGCAAAATCCGGTTATAACCCAGTTTTAAACTGGGTTTAACCCTGCGGTATTGGCACCGAGCTAAAAGCGAGTCTTTTAAACACACTTTTTGCTTACCGACTTGGTTTTATCTGAGTTGAATCTTGGTTTAACTCGCTTAAAGCCAACATAGTGGTTTTTTAACCGTCTTAAGTGGGTTTAAAGTGAGTTTTTTCAGGCATCTGTGTTTAACTCTGTGGTATTTGCACTGTGCTAAAAGCGGGTTTTTCAGACACGCTTTTAGCTTACCGACTGGGTTTTTTAGCTTACCGACTTGGTTTTTTCTGAGTTAAATCTTGGTTTAACTCGCTTTAAACCAACATAGTGGGTTTTTTAACCATCTTAAGTGGGTTTAAAGTGAGTATGATTTTCTACAAGTTGGTTTTTTGAGGTTTTTTAAACATGCTTAGACCAACTTCTGTCTGTGGAGTTGGTTTTAAGTGGGTAAAAAGTGTGTTTTTTATGTGAGCTATAAGCAGGCTAAACACGGTTTTTAAGTGAGCGAAAAGTGAGCTGAAAGCAAGCCTTTGTTAGTTTTTTTCACAGTGAAAACATGCTTTTAACTCGCTTTAAACCTAGTTATTAACAGTATTTTATCTGTGAAAAAAACAAAAGCAATTTGTGGGTTTGGGTAAGTTGATTTTTGTGGGTTTTAACAGTGTTTTAGTGATTTTTTTTTTAAGAAAGTAGTTTTTTTGTGAGCCTTTTGTGGGATTTTGCAGTGTGAAAAAAAAAATTTTGGACTGATATGTTCTAGAAAAATGGTTTTTGTGAAGCAATTACAACAGTTCATTATAAGCCCAATGTGGTTAAAAGGGAAAAAAACACAATGTGTACGAAAATTATGTTTATATGACAAAAATAGTACACCGCAAATTAATACTAACAGATTATTTTTACAATACATTATAAAATAATAGACATTTATGGAAGATTTTAAAGCAAAAGTTTGACCGCAATGGACCACTGCGGGTGGAGTATTTAGACCGCAGCTGCTGCAGAGACCTGGATCTCAGCTGTTGGAGGTACCTGAACCGCAGTGGAATGAGGAACCTGGATTTCAGCTTAAGGAGGGACCTTGACGGCATACGGTGTTGGGACCTGCACAGCAGCTACTGGAGAGACCTTGACCGCTAGGGGACCTGGAAAGCAGCCAGTGCAGGGACCTAGACCTGATCTTGGCGGGTGGAGGGACCTGGAAAGCAGCTGGTAGAGACCTGGAAAGCGGGCGCTGGAGCGACATGTAGTTGTTCCATTGATGCTGCTTGTGTCCTTCTCCTCTTGAGCATCTCTTATGCCAGTTGATCTGCAAAGGATTAATACCATATCACTTTCAAAAGGGCAAGGCATTCTTCAAACATGTTGATTGGTTATGTTTTTGTTCCACTTAACTATGAAATATTGCTGTTATGGTAATCTTGTTGCTTTAATAATAATAAATTTAAGTTATTTGCTTGTTGTTTTTGTTTGTTTATTTTTGAAATTTTAATCCCGTGATCACATGTGACTTAGCACTTTTCATCAATTATTAAAAGAAATTGCGTTTGGTAGAAAATGCAGTTTGAAAATGTACCAAGATGCGTGGTCTCATTTGGCTGTGTGGTCTGGTGGCATTGTAAATGCAATAACCTGTATAGTTTACCTCTCAACAAATCGAGCTTTCTTGGTCAAGGACAGGGCGAGGTTTTCCCACTCTTGTTCCCCTCAAGTTTGCCAGCTTGTGCAGGGTAAAAACCAGGTTTAAAAGTCCATACATCAGGCAGGCGATGATGCACATTCTTTCCAAAGGATCTTCCCAACGATGTCAATTTTGCCTTGTGGCAAGAGTTTAACCTTCAAAATTAAAATATATAAGTTCTAATTAAGTAAGAGGGAAAGAAATCCGTTCAGTAATAACCAGAAATAGATATAAATAAAATTTTAGATGACAATAACCATGAAACACAACCATAATTATTCACTGTACACAACATTTACACTTTTTCATGTGTAAGTTTATCTATTTTTGCTTCAAAATGTGTTGTTTATCCTTTAAATTGCAATACAATAACTTATCCATTTACATTTCCCAGTGACAATACATAAATATGATAATGATCATAATTAATTCAATAAACTAAATAAAAAAAGGGGTGAAGAAATGACAATACAAACCTGTTAAAACTGTTCTTCAGTATTCCAAAAACAACAACAGGCAGTTCAACCTCCTTTCCAACCAACTTATTATTGATTTCCACATTGCAGTAAAAAACACATTGTTTTCATCACACAATACTTCATGCTGACAGAATTTCAAGACATTTTACACTACCATTATAAGTCTTTCACTTCTTTATATTAATGTTGCTGAATTAAATTTAGCTCAATATTCAGTTGCTGACACCAGCTTGTTTTTCAAAAGTTGTTGTTTTCAAAAAGATAACTTCCTCAGTGCAATAGCCAATCAAAAGCCTTATATCTTATTCCACACAGCCTTATCTCTAGGACCCCATCAGTAGCCTTATCTACCCCTAGATAATCAGTACCCTGTTTAGCTCTGAATGCCTGACAGATTGTTATCTGTTTATTGTTAGTGGTGTGAAATAAGGGTGTTTTAAGGTATTGTCTTGTTATTTTGTTGACAGTTTATGTAACACAGGTAATGTTTGGCATTTTATTATTTTATTCCAAATTAAGAAAATGGATATGATGGTATCATATGCAAATATCAAAATCTTGCATAACTTATGTACAAAAATAAATAGATTATTTCCAAAATAATGTTTCCAATACCATAATTATTTAAATATGCAGATTTTACAAGTAAATACTGTTTTAAACAAATATAAACAATCATATGAGATTGTTTAAAAAAAAAAAAAAAATTAAGACATAAAACAATCATAAGATATTGTTTATAATAAAAACAAACATAAAGAAAAAATTCAAAGTGAAACACAAACTCTTTCATTTTCATGTATAAAACTAAGCTTGACCATTGTTAGTTTTTGTCAGTGATACTTGTTGTCCATCTGTGAACCTGTGATGTTCTGAAAGAGCCATTTTCATCCAATATTCCCTAAAAATTATGGGGAGCACACAAATGTACAATAGGGACAATGGCAAACAAGCTGTAAAAAAAGCCCCTTTACAATTGACTTGTTTTATTTATGGCTATAAACATCAAACAAAGACCCAGTTGAAGAATTATTGTTTCATTGATGAGTTATATTAATAAACAAAAGACCAACTTGTTGAAAAGTGTGTTAAAGTGAGTCTTTAAGCCTCGTTGCAGCTCTCAACTTATTTACAAAAAGACCAAGTTAAACTCGCTTAAACCCACTTCTGTTTAAAAAAAGACCAACTTCTGTTGTAAAAGACTCGCTTATAAAACAAAAAGACACACTTAAACACACATAAACCAACTCATAAATAAAAAGGCTCACTTTTGACACACAAAAAACCGACTTCTTACTGAAAAAAACTCGCTTAAACACACATCTTCTTAAAATAACCAACTTTAAACTCAGTTAAGCACAGTTTAGCGCACATAAAACTCACTTTTATTAGCAAAAACCAACTTCCGCTAAGAAAAACTCAGAAAAAACACAGTTTTATGTTGGTTTAAGTGTGTTTTGGTATGAAAGTGGGTTATTTTTTGACAAGGGTAGCTTGCAGATTGCACAGGCAGAGAGTATGGAATCTGATTAGCTTGCAGATTGCACAGGCCATTCTGGGACAACACTTTACGCACATGCATTAAGCTTTATTTACACACATGCATTAAGCTTTATCTTCCATGAACGCGGATCTTATGCAGAAAGTAATGAGTTATTTTGTTTACAGGTTCTGGTAAGGGGGGACATTCTCATTAACACCTCCCTCACTGAGGCCTTCTGTATCGCCATAGTGGAGGCGGCATGTTGCGGGTAGGTCTCAACCACTTGTCACCTGCCTTGCACAGTTCTGTATTCATCATCACAAAAGAAAATCCATTTTGTTATGATCTAAAGAACAGTTTTTATTAAATATGTATATGCAAGAGTAAAACTGCATGTTTTATTGCAAATAACAAGATTAAACTAATCTTCTAAGTTTCTTTAAACAGACGTAAGAAGTGTCAAGTAGTTTTTGCTTATTAACAAAATGTCATATACCGGGTACTACCATATAAACATGTGTATTATTATTTTACAAGATAGTTATACAAAAGCTCAATGTACCTCAATTTTATAGGATTTTATTTGTAATATCTTCACTAAAGAGGCGAGGCAGAAAGATAAAATCTTGTCTGCCTGCAGTTCAGTCCATTGCAATTGTTTTCTTGCTTGTTGCCTAGGTTACAGGTGGTGAGCACTAAAGTGGGCGGGGTCCCAGAAGTCTTACCCCCCGAGATGATAAAGCTAGCAGAGCCAAGTGTAAAAGGTACAGTGGGAATAAGGATATTGAAATCAGGACGCAGATTCTATTGAACTGTTCCAACCCCTGATATTCCATATTGTTAATAACCCATTACCACTTAGATACGTATTTTGATGCATGTGTGGTCCTTTAGAAAGTTACATTTAATTAACGATCTTTCTTACTAGATTCTAGTTGTAAAGTAGTTACTTGCAGGCTGTTCTGTTTTTATGCTGGTTCCAAAAGCCATTTTCACTTCACTTCTTATGGGGGAAATGGTTTAACAACCACATTGACTAAAATCTGCCTATTGCACAGTGCAGTTACAGTGTGAACTTTTTGAAAAAGCACAAACAAATTGAGATACACTCGTGGAAAACGGGGCTTAACGCATGTGCAAGAAGTATTGTACCAGATTAGCCTGTGCAGTCCACACAGGTTAATCAGGGACGATACTTTGGAATTTAATGTTTTAAGGATGTCTCTTCTAAACAAAAATCAAGTGTATGCAGAAAGTATCATCCCTGAATAGCTTGTGCAGAATGCACAGGCTGATCTGGTGTGACACTACGCCTTGCTTTAAGCTCAATAGCTTGTGCAAAATGCACAGGCTGATCTGGTGTGACACTACGCCTTGCTTTAAGCTCAATAGCTTGTGCAGAATGCACAGGCTGATCTGGTATGACACTACGCCTTGCTTTAAGCTCAATAGCTTGTGCAGATTGCACAGGCTGATCTGGTGTGACACTACGCCTTGCTTTAAGCTCCATTCCTGTGAAGAATGCACAGGCTGATCTGGGGTGACACTACGCCTTGCTTTAAGCTCCATTTTATCAGAGTGAGGCTAAACTGTTTGCTTTAATAAGCATTTTTGTTTCCTCTTCAAGCAATTGCTGTCTTCTTTCATCTTCTGTGTGTCTTTTAAAACAGGAGTTTATCAAATAGTGGTTTCATTAACATTTGCAGTGTACATGTAATAAAATTAACACCTAAAACATTTTTTTTGCCTCAAAATTGTGTGTATGCTCATTCTGTACACAGACTTGGTGGAGAAATTAGAAGAGGCTATCTGTGATTGTCGTCGTGGTAACGTGATGCCCCCCATGGAGGCCCACAACAGGATACAGAACATGTACACATGGCCCAACGTGGCCCGTAGAACTGAGGTCGTCTATGATATGGTCAGTCAGATGCCACATCGGGAATTGAAAAGCAGAATTTCTAGGTTTGAACTTTAAAAATTACTTGATTTGACCTTGCCTAAGATCAATCAATTGTAGTTTTTTACATTCAGAGTGGTTCAATAGAATTTATAGATTTGTTGTTGCCTGATGTTGGTATTTTTTATTAGAGAAATTAAAGTAGATTTGTACTGTAGATCAGCATTAAATAAAACAAATACTACAAATCTTAACCATTTGCTATTTAAGTATTTCTAGACAAAAATGAAACACTAGGTTAAGACGTTTACACATTTTGGAGGGAAAACAAACTATTTCTTCAATATGCAATAATTGGTGAGTTTTGTTGACTTTCACACACACACACAATTGTTTACAACATAGGGTAAAAAGCATGAAAAGGATACTTCTATTCTTCTTTAATTATCATATTACCAGCACCATGTGACAATGGGGCGTTTGCCATATGTGGCTAGAGTTGCTCAAGCCCCAGGGTGCACATTAGCCTATGAGACCAGGAAACCTTGCATGACTTCATAGCTAACAGGGTGCTCTGACCACCTTTGCGAATGACCAATTGTGTCGCGTTCTGAGAAAACTGGGCATAATGCATGTGCGTAAAGTGTCGTCCCAGATTAGCAGTCCACACAGTCTATAGGGACGACACTTTCTGCCTAAACTTGAATTTTGGTAAGGAGGGACTTCCTTGAAACTAAAAATACCTTAAAAACGGAAAGTGTCATCCATGATTAGCTTGTGCGGACAGCACATTAGTCAAGACACGGGTCATGTTTCCACAGGGCGACGGTCTTTTGACAAACTCTCACCCCGACACACTGTTGTTTCAGGTACTACCAATGTGGTCCATTAGCAGGCAAACTGTTCGTCATAGCTGTCATTCTAGACCTCGTGTTTCTGTGGCTTGTCTCATGGATTTGGCCTGCACAGGTAAAAGAAGTGTGATACAGTATTATTATGAATGTGTGATGTAGAATGATGGAACATGTGTGAGAGTTATTGTAAATGTGTATAACAGTTGTGTTTGTGTGGACAACCTAGGTTTATTATGATGTTCACGCAATTTCACAGTTGACACTTTCTATGTAGTTATTTCAAATTTCTAGAGAAATAAATCTCCACTGGTATTAAGTTTATAGTAAAATTCACTCACCAGTAAAAAGCACAAAGCAATATGTACAAACACCAAGTGTTTGGTTTAGAAGATAATAATACATTTACAATTCATGAGAACAAGGGTGTGTGATTATTGATGGGTTCTGCAAAAACTTATTCCGGCTAAACCCGTAAGTAAATTCAAACAATCAGAGCACTGCTCCAGTATTTTTTTCTTTTTTCCCAGCAATATCATATAGATGATTCGTAGTTTCATTCAGGACGTTGACATCCTTTCCAGACTGTAGGGGAGATAATTTGAGCCGTGAAAACTGAGCTTAATGAATGTGTGTAAAGTGTCATTTCGGATTAGCAGTCCACACAGGCTAATTAGGGACGACACTTGCCTCTGTTATGAATTTTTTTGTTTCAATGAAGTCTCTTCTAAATGGAAATCCAGTGTAGGCGGAGAGTCTCGTCCCCTGTTATTAGCCTTTTATGCCACCTGCCCAGGCATACGGCATTTGGGATGACACTATGCACATACACCCAGTATTCCCAGAATTAGGCTCATTTGTTGTTTCTTTCAGAATATTGAGCGGGTTCCTGATCTCTCAGGCCAAAGATCTTCTGGTGCTTTCCAACATCATTCAGCTGTCAAGGAAAAACATCTCAAAACTTGATCTCTCTGTGTATATTGTTATTTATTAAATATTGCTTTAATATATTTCATATAAATGTGTTGAAAAGATTTGTTTGTGCTTAATCATGTCCCTGCAGGGTTTTGGCATGCTCTGGGGCCCGTATTTACCCTGGGGCCCGTATTTACCAACTTGTTATCATGCTTTCACAAATCTGGGGCCCCTATTTACCAACTTGTTATCATGCGTTCACAACTCTGGGGCCCGTATTTACCAACTTGTTATCATGCGTTCACAACTCTGGGGCCCGTATTTACCAACTTGTTATCATGCGTTCACAGCTCTGGGGCCCGTATTTACCAACTTGTTATCATGCATTCACAAATCTGGGGCCCGTATTTACCAACTTATCATGAGTTCACAACTCTGGGGCCTGTATTTACCAACTTGTTATCATGCGTTCACAAATCTGGGCCCATATTTACCAACTTGTTATCATGCGTTCACAACTTTGGGGCCCGTATTTACCAACTTGTTATCATGCGTTCACAAATCTGGGGCCCGTATTTACCAACTTGTTATCATGCGTTCACAACTCTGGGGCCCGTATTTACCAACTTGTTATCATGCGTTCACAACTCTGGGGCCCGTATTTACCAACTTATCATGCGTTCACAACTCTGGGGCCCGTATTTACCAACTTGTTATCATGCGTTCACAACTCTGGGGCCCGTATTTACCAACTTGTTGTCATGAGTTCACAACTCTGGGGCCCGTATTTACCAACTGATCATGAGTTCACAACTCTGGGGCCCGTATTTACCAACTTGTTATCATGCTTTCACAACTCTGGGGCCCGTATTTACCAACTTGTTATTATGCATTCCCAACTCTGGGGCCCGTATTTACCAACTTGTTATCATGCTTTCACAACTCTGGGGCCCGTATTTACCAACTTGTTATCATGCATTCACAAATCTAGGGCCCGTATTTACCAACTTGTTATCATGCATTCCCAACTCTGGGGCCCATATTTACCAATTTGTTATCACGAGTTCACAAATCTGGGGCCCATATTTACCAACTTGTTATCATGCGTTCACAAATCTAGGTCCCGTATTTACCAACTTGTTATCATGCGTTATCAAATCTGGGGCCCGTATTTACCAACTTGTTATCATGTGTTCACAAATCTGGGGCCCGTATTTACCAACTTGTTATCATGCGTTCACAAATCTGGGGCCCGTATTTACCAACTTATCATGAGTTCACAAATCTGGGGCCCTAATTTAACAACTTATCATGTGTTCACAAATCTGGGGCCCTAATTACCAACTTGTTATAATGCGTTCACAAATCTGGGGCCCTAATTTACCAACTTGTTATAATGCGTTCACAAATCTTGGGCCCTAATTTACCAAGAGGTTTTAATGCATCAACAATTATCTGGCCTGTATTTACATGCATCAATACCTTATGCATTAACAAATATGGGACCTGTATTTATATTCTCGTTATAATGCAACTCGTTATAGACTGCAACAATTTGAATATAGCAATTATTAAATAATAGTTTTTTTTACTAGAATTGTATTTTTTTTTGACAGTTTTTTAGTGTCAGATAAGGTTGGTAATTTTTTTTTCAAAAGAGGAACAAGTCCCAGACGTGGCTGAAGATAACTCTTTAATATGTAAACCCATGAGCTTACTGTGTAACCCCTACCCCCAGAAGAAGCAAAGTAAAAATGGCTTTTGTAACCAGCATAAAACCAGAACAGCCTGCGAGTAACTCGCATTCTGTTAGGGTTTTCTGCAAATCAGTAACTAAGGGTTGGAAATGATGCCTTTTAAACTTAAATGTAATAAGAAAGGTATTTAATTAAATGTAACTTTCTACATGACTACAAACCTGTCAAAATACATAGCTAAGTGGTTATGCGTTACGATAAGTAAAATTAAAGCATTCAAAATAATTAGGATTTGTTGGTAGAAGACTTCAGATTTGTGGTTCCTGATCAGAGGATTGTCAAAAGTTTGTATATTGATATAGAAAGAAAAAAGCCCTACCCTATTTTTTTAGTTTATTACAACAACACCGTACTTTCATACATATCACAGATATTTAACAACTCAATAAATTCAGTACACCATATTTTCTGCAGAGGTTATATGTTTCTTAATACAAGTTGGCTGATGTTTTACGATGATGTCCTTTACAGCTATTGTCCTTGTTAAATATTTTACACAGACTTTGTAAATGTGGATTACCAATGTCCTATACGCTGATTGATGCAAGTCGGCTTCCATAGAGATGGAAAACCAATGCCTGTGTTTGAGTGAAAATTCGATGAAGTGATGTTAACCAGTTGTCATTCTCCTGTTGCTTTAAGTTCCTGAAAATATTCAAATGAAATGAAATATATGATAATAATATACCACCCTGGTTTTTTCAAATGAGATATATACAGACAAGGCAAAGAAACAGGTATTACACCTTGCATGAAATGTGAATAAATACAAAACCTTACGTATGCTTGTTGAAAAAGCAATCCCAACTGTATGAAATGGATCTTGAACACGATAAATGATGCCTACATATGTATGCAATTTAAAATATATGTGCTGTTATAGTAAATGTTGAATGCCTTCAAAGAATTGTTTTTACCTAAAAGGATGTTCTTGACCTTAACAGTTGGGGAAAATAGTCTAATTTCTAATTGTATCAAGTTCTTGAAAAACAGAGCAATCTTCATCTTCTTTTAATATATACATTTACATCACAGTCAATTTAAAACTTAGCAGGAGAAAATTAAACAATAGTCACTATTTAAATTCATACATATACAAAGAGTTATGATTCTTGTACTCGACACTCATCAAATGCTTAAATATTTGTATGCCCCCAAAGGTGGGCATATAGTGATCGCACTGTCCGTCTGTCTTTCCGTCACACTTTGCGTTTAGGTTTCGAAAAATGCTCATAACTTCTACGTCGCTTCAGATGAAACCTTCATATTTGGTATGCATGTGTATATGGACAAGGCCTTTCTATACGCACACAAATTTTAACCCCATTGACCTTGATCTTAGGGTCCGCATTAAAGTTTCGAAAAAGCGTTTTTTGGGGGCATAAGTCATCCTATGGTGACAGCTCATGTTTATGAAGTTTTATATTCCTTTACTACTTTTTGAGTAATTATCAACACAATTAAAATACAAGAAATATACAATATTAATAGCAATAACTCAGAAAACACTAAAGAGTGTTACTTATAGTTCTATCATTCTGCGATTACCAGTACCCAAAATGCTTCTGAATATCTATAAAATTCATCTTAATATCCTAAATTAGAGAATAAACAAAGAGCAATACATGTGTATTTCTAAATATACTGTAGAAATAGTAATGGTACTTATACAAACCTGGCCATGAACTTCAACACAAGGTCCACCTGCTCTAGATTCTTGTCCATGACAAGGTCCTGTAGGTAGCTGATAAGGACCTCTTCATCTTCTGCCTGTGGGGCGGGCGTGGATGAGATCCATTCCTGAAGTAGAGTTATGCCAGAACAAGAAGTTCAACAGTAATATACATTCAGTTATATTATGTGACCAAATACATCATGTACTTTAAAGTAAGCCTGTGCAGTCAGCGTAAGCTGTTCAGTGACTACCCTTTCAACCTACAATAGATCTTTTTAAGAAGAAACTTCCTTTTGGCAAAAAATTCTATAAAAGCAATAAGTGGACTGCATAGGCTATTCTGAGATGACATTTCAACCAAATGCATTTAGCCCAGTTTGTCCAGAACAAGGCTAGTTTAATTATCAAAGCATGAACTAACGAGTCATCTCTTGCTTGGAGTACATACCCTCAGAAGTATTCTCACATTATGTATGGACACAGCCCCACACAGGTTCACACCAACAGATGCACTGTCTCTGCTGACATCAGTTATTGTCTCTACAGAGTCCATGGGGCCACTTGTACTAGATGTAGAAGCCCTGGTAGCCTCGGCATCTAAAAATAAACAACTTGTAAAAAATATCAAAGGTAAGGGTTATTTTTGCACATTTTATCAGCAACATTTCAGAAGTGCGCTTCAGTGGTCAGCTGATTATCAAATTTTGACTAAATATTATGCACAAAAACAACATTGCAGCAAAGTTTGATGATGATTCAATAAATTCTATTAGAGTTAGGTACAACAGGCAAATTTTGGATAAAGCAGGGCTACAGTTCAAAAGTGCCTAAGACCCATATACCATGCCAAAAAAATTGTCACCAAGTTTACGGATGTCCTGATTAATACTTTTTGAGTAAGAGAGCGGAGAAGGTTAATTGCACATTTTATTACAGTTGAAGATCGATAATTCAGAGGCACTCAAGAAAATCTGATAATTGAAATGGTTTTAGATTATATGCCCACAAATATTATCACCAAGTTTCGTGATGTTGCGATTTTAGGTATTTGTGTTAAGCAAGTAGACATGGTCCACCTTGAAGCTGCCTAATGGCCACAGGAACAACTGTCAAGGTGTTCCCATTTTATCCCACCATCAGACGTGCATTGTCGAAATAAACCACTTTGGAATAATTTTTCCTCTATTTCGGCAGTGCTGAAATATAGCTGTCACGCGCAGCGGAGAATGGTCATATTACTCGGAATCAACTATAAAGTAATCATTTTTAGTAAAATCGAATCAGATTCAACAAAACAAACGATTTGATACCAAGATGTAATATATTTTTAACACATAATGCAACTCAAAAAGCAAGGAAACATTATTTACAAATATTAAGTGCGCGTACTCGTGACGTCATTATAAACACGTCATACGACACAATGCATGTTCTTTCACGCTAAAGCTGCAGTTGTTTAGTGTGTTTTTTTTCATTATTTCTTAAAAATCGGGGACGTAGAGGTATGATAAACTGAAAAACAGGTTAGTTACTGATCTTTTTGTAATGTATTAAGCTCGGCACTATTAAAATAATGAAACAATGTTTGCTTAAAATAACTTTGGGATTTTCCGTGTAGTTCGATTTTCCTATTCTAATTTTAAAGAAATAATTTACGACTAAGAAAATTGATGGGATAAATCGAATACTAGGTCGGTGCCGAATAAAGCAAAGTTTATTTTGCGAGGCTTAGAAAATCTGAACCACGAGCCGAGTATTCTCTATATATATGGGAGAGGAAACATGTTTTGTTTGTTTACAGTTACTTCATACTTTCTAGATCTACTACTAAACCATGTTGATCTTTATTCAATTGGTTGGCATGTAAATCAAAACAAGAGGGCCATGATGGCCCTGAATCGCTCACCTGACTAAGCTTGCTACATCAACAGTCAACTTAAATTCTATCAGACCCATATAAATCCCACGCAAGATTTCATCAATTAATGCATTCTGACAAAATTTCATTAAGACATGATGAAAACTGTGACCTCTTTCATCTACACAAGGTTTTACTAGCATTGGCCCGGTGACCTAATTTTTGACCCCAGACGATCCATATACGATCCAAAATCAGATATTATCAAGATAAATTATAGCAACCCCAGTTGTTAAATTTTAAAATTTGCCATATATTAGTTTTATTAATTTAGATAGATAGATATTTCAACAAGAGGGCCAAGATGGCCCTAGTTCGCTCACCTGAGAGGAGTCGGTTTATTCAATCTTTACCAATGTCATACTTTACCTAGATATTGTCCAGACAAACATCCTGGTCAAGTTTCATCATTATTGAACCAAAACACTGGCGTATGGAGTGTTTTGTAAGATTTGACCTGGTTACCTATATTTTGAGTTGCCCCCCCTTACCAAACATCAAAATTTGCTTACAAAAATATATATTATGACCAAGATTCATAAAATCTTAAACAAAATTGTGACCTCTAGAGTGTTTACAAGGATTTTGTTTAATAAAAATGAAAATTTGAACAATCTAAGGGCAATAATTATGGCATTAATTAATTGATTTTGCTTATTATCAAACTTGACGGAGATCTTGATAAAGAATGCTTGAGAAATGTGAATGCTAGAGTGTTTACGGACGGCGGACAAAGACCAATCCTAAAACCTCACCTGAGCAATCAGGTGAGCTTAAAAGTGTGTTTCACCGATCTGAGCCATTTTCCAACTTGTTCAAGAAATCAATAAAACCAATGTATTGACTAAGTTTCACAATGATTTAGGCAAAAAATGTGACTAGAAAAAAGTGTTCGATGACAAGGTTTCTCTCTAGTCACATAAGGAAAACTGCCCAACCCCCCTGGCGGCCATGTTTTTTCACCGATCTGGACCATTTTAGAGCTCGTTCGAGATATCAATAAAACCAATGTTTTGACCAACTTTCATGATGATTGGGCAAAACTTGTGACTTCTAGAGTGTTTACATGGTTTTTCTATAGCCCAATAAGGAAAACTGCCCCGCCCAGTGGCGGCCATGTTTTTCAACGGACCCGAACCACTTTTGAACTCAACCAACATATCATTAAGGCAAACATTTGACACAGTTACATGAAGATTGGGCATGAAATGTGACTTCTACAGTGTTTACAAGGTTTTTCTTTTTTTTGACCTAGTGACCTAGTTTTTGACCCAGCATGACCCAGTTTCTAACTCGATCGAGATATCATTGGGACAAATCTTCTGACCAAGTTTCATGAAGATCGGACAATAAATGTGGCCTCTAGAGTGTTTACGAACAAATGTGGATGGACGGACGACGGGCGGACGGACAACGGACAGAGACCGGTCACAAAAGCTCACCTGAGCAATCAAGTGAGCTAAAAAGCACTTGCCAATTTTTCAGTGATATAAAATAAACGAAAAGCCATTTAGGACTTACCACCGATGTCTGTACCGGTAATCACTGTCATCTCATCCTTGAAATCATCTATTTGAATCACATCTGTTTCCAGAACTTCAACAGTAGTGGCATCAGACCTTGCACTTGATTCTTCTCTCTGAAGAGAATGCACATGTTCTTAGTCACACTGAACACATGCATAAAGGCAATATTTCCAAGAACAGGTTCAATAATGAATAGATTTGGTGTGTATGTTTATTTTAATAAGGCTTTCAAAATCTCCTAATTTAATGTCTTATATGACAAACTCTGCAAATTTAATCCATGTTTTAATCAAGTTTAGAACTGTGTTCAGCAAAATAAACAAACATACAATCAATTAAAAGGTATTTGATAAAATAAAAATACACATTATATGTCATGATTATTTGATTAATCACTTACTTTTGGCTCTGATTTATCAACACATATTTAACAACTGCTGACTAAACAGAAAATAATGTGTATATTAAGACGATGTACTTTTGTATAAGTCTGAATAAAGTGTCTCTGTCTGTCTGTCTGTCTTGTCATAGGTGAAAGCATTTCCAACATTTCCAGCATATTTTACAAGGTCAATCATGGAGAAAATAGTTATCATTTTAAAAGCTAATGACCTTGAACTTTGACCTCTTCCTGTTTTATGAAATATTAAACAATAACAATTCTATGATTATGGTCAAAGCATACCCTTTCTTGTAAAAACTAATTTCCTGTTAGCTTTACCTGCTGACCTCAAAACATTCATTCTTTCCTGAGTATTCGATAATATAAGTTAAGTTAAATTATTGTAGATCAAAATGGAAACTGACATTTAACATTTTACCACTTAGATACATAGTTTGAAACACTTGTAGTCCCTCAGAAAGTTGCATTTAATTAAATACTTTTCTTACTACATGTAGATTCAAGTTTTAAGGGCTTCATTTCAAACCCTTAGATACTGATGAGCAGCAAACAGCATAAAACCTGAACAGACTGAGAGTTTCTCACAGGTTGTTCTGATTTTATGCTGTTTGCACATAACCATTTTCACTTTGCTTCTGAGTGGGAAAGGGTTCAATGGTTTACTAACCGACAATTCACGGGAGACAGGTGCAAAACAATAAACCATATTGATGAGGAGCGGCCTGAGTTTATAAATGGTTTGTCTAATATACATTTTTTAAATCTTAATATTCATTTATGGAAAATTTTATTTATTTATAATAACTTAATTTAACATGTGCAGACATAAACACATCATAAAACAATAGTCTTCATAAATTTTATTGGAAGGTGCTTTTGGCTATGAATAATTCAATTTAAGTTTAATGATTGTAATAGTAAAAAATGCCTAGTTGCCTTGATTGACTGGCCCCTTTTTTGGTCCCTGAACAGTGTTTTCTTTGAGCGGGTTCCCTTTTTTCTGCCCCGTCCTGCAGGTCTACCCCTAGGTATTTTGAACTGAGGACTTCTCTTGTTTGGGGACCTAAACAGAACAGACATGTTGAATGAATATTTAAAAACTAACTCCTGAGAAAGGTATTCTTTACCTTCTTTTTGACAGGTTTAAATTAGCCAATCAGGAACATTATTTCATGATAACTTTTTAAAAGATAAACTTCTTGAGTCAACATCATGGAAAGAAACTGATGATAATTTCATTCTTATTGTCCAATCTATTTCATGATTTATTATGCTGTCTGCCAAACAGAAATGTTAAAACTAACAAATTAGCCAAACTTTCACTATTAATGCCTTAATTACCTCTTATTTGGAGAAGTTGTGGGTGATGCTTGTCTAAGGCTGAGAAAGTTAACTCCCTTAGTTGGAGACTGGTGTTGGTTACCTCCCCTGTTTGTTAGATTTCCATGAGCATTCTGTCTGGCGTATGCCTCTCTCAGCTCTGCTTGGAGACTCTCTGGCAAAGCATCCAGACAACTGGGATCTAGCTGCAAAATGGTCGTACATAATGATCATATATAATGATTGTACTCACGTCCATTTGTTTTGCTACTGTTTTTAAATGTGGGGTACCCATTCCATTGTAATGGCTAATAAATACAGTCCCACATTACTTGATTTAATTATTTGGCTATTGACGATTAAATTTATCAACATGCAGTTTAATTTTATATTGGCAATGACATCAATTTTTTTAATAATGAACATTCCTCGTGGACTTTATTCTGATTAGATCATTGAATATAAGTGGGAACTGACCATCTGCTTAATGTCACACAAAAAATAAAAACAAGCATTTTGTATCTCGTTAAATCTATGTTACCATTCCACATCTAGCATTAAAATGGTGTCTATTGCTATTAGGAAAATGGATTTATTTATGAATTAAGTTTATTTAAGAAATATTATTTTGATTCTGAGGGGCTTTAAAAGAAAAATCTAAAAGTGTGTCATTTATTGTGGAGGTCTTACTAATATTTGTTACAGCGTTGTGAAACTAATATGAGATGTTCACATTTAATAAATTATATATGTGAATTGTTCTGATAAGAGAGGAAAAAGCATAATAAATTGATGCAATATAAAATGTCACAGTTTGTTTTACAATCTTTATTTTATCAACTCACCTGGGAGGGTGAAGGAAGAGCCACAATTGGATCCCCAGAGTTTGACCTATTTCTAGTAGATTTGCTGCCCTTAGCTGGTGACAGGTAACCTCCCTTTGGTGGTTCAGAATTACCACCTTTAGAATGCTGATATGCAATCAGATCTTCAGCATCTAGACCATCGTCACTTTCAAAGTGAGGAAAAAGAGCACTTCTTTGATCTTGATCCTGTTGCAATCTGGAGCTACCTTGTTCTTGGGATCGTCTGAGTGTACATTTAGATGAGGTCTTCTTTCTGCTAGCGATTTCCTTCTCAATCTGTTGTCGTATCTCTACTGGAAGCTCATTCAAAACATCTTGGTCAACCTGTTAATAATGCAACACAACTTTTTAACTACAGCTTTTCACAGAAATGACAAAAAAACATATACAAATGATGTTAAAGAAATTCCAACTTGACAAAGGGTAATAACTTTTTAAGAACAAAAATAGCAATACTTCATATTAAAAGCAACAATGCATTTGAAGATAAGCTATTTTCATAAAGTACCAGTACTTTCCCAATCTTGGCAATTAAAAAAAAATCCCCATTGCTTTTCTATAAATCAAAAAAAATAAGGAGGTTGTTTCAGTTTCATAAAAAAATTCCATTATCTGTATATAAACATCATTAAAACCCGTTTTCCCAAGGCAAGGCCCAAACAGATTTGAGTAATTGAGTTGCCTAACCTGAGAGGGAGAAGGGAAGAAATCCACTACTGGTGATAATCTGGACTGCCTTGTCACTGTCCTTGATGATTTCTTGCCACTTTCTGGTGTGTTCACTTCAGGGAGACAGGGTAAAGGAGGTAACATATCCTGGTCAGTCTGCCTCCTGTACAAACATACATGACATCTTCTAAGGTGGTATAAAGAAAATTAGTACTTGTGGAACAAATAAATGGCAGAGAAAAGATTCAATAAATTAACTTTCTAAAAACATGTTTTCAATATCAAACAATAATTTTAAAATGATGTTCACTTTTGTTCAACAATATTCTAATGTCAAGTTTGAAACTGACTAAGGTCAAAGGACATAAAAATTAAAAAAATATTAGAAAAGTGAAAGGGTATGGATGCCCCTGCAATATTTCACTGGACAGAGAAACGAGTCTCCACTGGGACCTTGACATTTAAGTGTGAGCAACATGGCTGTTGCATCTGACACCTTTCCTTGATATGATGATCATTTGAAACAATTTATTTTGAAATCCCATAATGCAAGACAAATTCATGAGCCCCAAAACAAGCATGTATGTTCAACTTCAATAAAACATTTACATATAAGGAATAAGCAAACACTAAGAATCCACAGTGACCTTACCTTGAAGCTAAAGAGGGTTGTAGCACTCAACACGCTGTCTTGATATCATGATCATTTATGCTGATTAATATTGAAACAGGCAACAAAGTACCCTGGTAATAAACAGGACACAAAATGTCCCATACAAACATTCAAATAGACTAACATACTGACAGGGGTACCTCTTTATGCCTTTGCATTAGTATCATCGCAATGGGAATACACATAAAAGACAGACTTGAGCTTTGTCACAGACATGACAAATACCCCTCACTTTGTCAGCCATGTTCCAGGGTAAATAAACTAAATATCCCTCATCACTTGTCAGCCATGTTCCAGGGCAAATAAACTAAATACCCCTCACTACTTTGTCAGCCATGTTCCGGGGCAAATTACCTAAATACCCCTCACTACTTTGTCAGCCATGTTCCAGGGCAAATTACCTAAATACCCCTCACCACTTTGACAGTCATGTTCCAGGGCCAATACTAAATACCCCTCACTTAGTCAGCCATGTTCCAGGACAAAAAACTCAGAAATGAGTGGATTACTGGGCACAATACAAATACCTTGCTAATCAACACTTGATGGTGATGACAGTTTTGAAATTTCCAATATAATCCCTTGAGTAATGTGCAGATACTTTGCTCCACACACAACATTTAATGCCAAAAGGATGGACCAACAAAGAAAGTGATGACATGATATCCTCTCTCAAACTTGGTTTGCATGGGTATACTTATGATTCAATCATCAAACACTACATGAGAAGCTCACCTGCCCAACTCTGTCAGCACAGAGCTCTCTGGCACACTGTATGCCTGAGGCGAGTGCTGGAGTCTGAGCCTATCTTCTGAATTCTGCTCTGGTGAGTTGAACAAATCCTCGTCTTCTGAATTGGCATACCAGGCATCATCCTTATTTAAGGCTTCTTTTATAGAGTTCTCATCATTTTTCTGGTCATTTGCAAAAGTGTTTATTACATCAGCAGATTTATTTTTTAATACGTTGTAAACATGATTAAAGTCAAAATCCTCAGTTTTTGTGTTATTCCCAGGTAAAACTTGCCCAATAGCACTGCGGCTTTTCCCGAAATCTTCTTCAGGACTTGTCACAAATTTAACACCGTTACTCTTAACACCTTCATAATTTTGCTGAATATCAACACAATAACTCACTCCACCTATATGACTGCTGTGCGTTACATTCTCTTTCCCTTTAATGCTGGCTGCTTTACCAGGTGACTTCATGTCCCCCTGGACTCGGCTGGTATTGAAGGCAGCCAAGGTAGTGTCACTAGCTAGCGCCTTGTTCACGGTGAAGTTTAGAATGCTAGTAGTGGATGTGGACTTTCCAGACATGCCCATACTGACTGGCTCCAACTTATTAATCTGTATCCCAATCTGTGCGGAATGAACGATACATTGATGCATTTCATGGTAAATTTGGAAGCTTAAATAATAAATATTGTCATGTGAAAATGGGTCTTATGTCATATGCAGCCAGCATCGCTCAAGAACAGCCTATGCATCAGCCATGATAGGTCTGTAGCACGCATGTCCATTATCGACTCATGCTAGGTTTAGTGGTCTCATAAGTGGTAGCTCCTGACCAGACTGGCGATTGTGCAGGTTGGTCTACAGATATGCAGGCAGCATAATGCATTAGACCTATTTTTGCATAAAACTGCTTATAAATCTATCATTATTTAAATTTTGTTGCACAAACAATTCTTTTTAGTATTTTCTACATTGTGTGATATTAAAGAACAATTATACCACTGGTGACGAAGCCTAACTATACAATAAGTAAAATTTAACATACTGCATGCATAATCACACTTTTTTTTAAAACCCAAATCCGTTAATATTTTCAACTACCTCCGCAAACATGCATGATTATTTATATTTAGATGTTGTGTGGGAAGATCTAGGATCACAAAAAGTAAAGGATGCTGCTTAACCCTTTTTTGCCTAGTGGACTCACCCATTCTTCTAAATTGGATCAATTTATTTCAAAAATTAGGGATGTCTTGTATATTTATTTCTATATTTAGAATATTTTTACAGAAATTCATTTAAGCAAATAGCGCAGACCCTGATGAGACGCCCCATCATGCGGCGTCTAATCTGGATCTACACTGTTTGCCAAGGCCTTTTTTCTAGACGCTAGGCATATATGGGTTAAAAGATGCTGACTGGAAAGCAATACCAGTCTGGTGACATGTTCTAATCATTTGGATGATCCGATATCTTGATCAAACACTTCTTGAGTTTTTTGCGAAGCCGTTCATTTGTCAATATATGTTTGCAACAATTCATTCAAAATTCACATTTTTTTGTGTTTACTTGACTAGAGAGGTAGCAGGAGGTGGGAGGTGGGGGAAGGTTTGAAAGCAAAAAGGAACAGGACTCAAACCTTACTATTCCTTCATAGATCTATCCCTTATGTTGATAATGTTTCAATAGCAATAACTTACCCCCCTAAGGTCCTCTGGTGCCACTTTCTGCTGCTTGAGCAGTCCCAAAGATTCTTTGGTGACAATCTTGGCATCATCTGTTGCCAGGGGTAATGTGATAGACTTGGATATGTTGTTACAAATTCCATGTCCTGGTGTTCAGAAAAAAAACAGACACATTTTTTTATTTTTACTCGGAGAGTATGATAAAATCTAGCCAAGTCCCAGCAGAAATGTGTGCTTTTTTGGTATTTTGGATGAAATGCACGTTGATATACATGAATACTAAGTTTTATTTATTGGTTTTATTTTGAAATGAGTGAACTAATGGTATCCAAAAGAAATATTATCAGTTGAATAGAATGTTTTTTCCTCACAAATGTGTGTCAGATAAATACAAGTTGAGGTACTTTTTCACATAAATATCTTTCTGCAAATATACAAGCCATATCATATCTCCACAATTTGAGCCCAACATATAATTCTACAAATGGTTCAATATAAACAAAATATGTTGCCTCTCTTAACCAAACCATCACCAAATACATTTTTTTTAAACACTGACATTTGATGGCATAACTAAAATTTACCATAATTAACCTTTTACCACTGAGATACGTATTTTGACTTGTTTGTAGTCCCTTACAAAATAAAATTTCATTGAAGACCTTTCTTACTAGATTCAAGTTTTAAAGGCTTCATTTCGAACCCTTAGATACTGATGAGCAGCAAACAGCATTAAACCTGAACAGACTGCAAGCTGTTCTGTTTTGATGCTGTTTGCACATAGCTATTTTCCATTTGCCTCTGAGTTTGAAAGGGTGAATTTCTTATATTCAGACAAAAAATAGAAGGCCTAATGATGATTTTTACCCATGAACTTTGATGTCTCCTTTGGGGCGTCAGGCCTCCGCACCATGAGTTTTAGGGTGATTGTCTTCCCCTTCATGCGAATGTTGCGCAGTCTAGAGGTAACTTCCTCAGATAGATCCTGCATGAACTTCTCTGCCTCAGCACTCTGTTATATATAACCCTTTCCCATTCAGAAGCAAAGTGAAAATGGCAATGTGCAAACAGAATTAAACCAGAACAGCCTGTAAGTAACTGGCAGTCTGTTAAGGTTTGATGCTGTATGCTGCTCATCAGGGTTGGAGACAAAGCCTTTAGAACTTTAATCTAGTAAGAAAGGTCCATTTCAAAGGGACAACAAATGCATGAAAAAACGTATCTCAGTGGTAATGAGTTGAATAAGATATATGCAGCACTCAGGGGAACACAGGGGTTAATGCATTTGTATAAAGTTTCGTCCCAGTTTAGCTTCTGCACAGACTTATCAGGGACTTCTCTTTCCTCTTTTATTATAGTTATCATGTTAAAAGTCTCTTCTAAGCGAGAATCCAGTTGGGAAGAAAGAGTAGATTAGCCTGTAATGAATGCACAAGCTAATCTTAGAGGACACTTTATGCATACGCATATAGCCCCGTTTTCCGAAAGTGGAGCTTATAGGTAGTGTCTGGACTTTCTAGGCCAATAATCTTCTGCTAATTATTGGCATGCAAACCTAGTCTTTATAAAACTAACCTAACAAAGCTAGCAAAGAAGGCAATATGAATGTGTATTCAACTCAATAAAAGACTAAAGCCACATTACTAATTGAATGCATAATTGAATACTAATTGAATTAATAATTCACACAAAAATTACCGTGGTAAATCTGATCCCATAATTCACTTCTGCCGATACAGACTTCCTCTGCTGCTCAATTTTGATTGGTCGGTCATCCTGACCTCTGCAATACTTGAACAGCGATTGACCGGTTTTGGGGCCAAAGTCCTTTTGAAGAGCATCAAGACTGAACCTCTGCAAGTCTCCGCAGGTTGTCACTTTCATCGCCTCAAATCTCCTGGCTAGCGACCAACCCACACCTGAATGTACAGTTGAGAGGAGTTAATCTGGAAACACACCAGGACATGAAACTACGCTACAACCCCCTTCTCCATCCCACCCACATATACTGGCTCAACCTGTTCTCATAAAAAGATAACAAACCACAACAAAATGTAAAATTTCAACAATTTTGTTTAAATGGTCATATCAATGTTATAAAGAACGTACTGGTGTAGGAAATAAAATATTCATATTCATTTGCTCACTTAAATCATTCGAATTACATATATATACACATTATGATTGAGAAATTGATTTTGCTATACATTTGTATAAAAAAATATTCAAATATTACTTTGGACAATATATTTAACACTCATTTACTTCATTTGCTGAAAAATTATATTCTGACTAAGATAAGTTTTCTAATCAAATGAGCCTTATTCTAGAAAACAAATGGGCTTGCATGTATGTAAAGTTTTATCCTATTTCAATACACACAGGCTAATCAGGGAAGACATTTTCTGCCTCCAATGGATTGTCACAACGTTGAGACTTCCTTTAAACCAAATATAACAAAAAAGAAACCGTCGGAGACGGGTGATGCTCCCCAAAGTTTTTTTTGTCACCATATTGCACTATATAATCAGATGAAAGGAAAAGTAGTTTGGGGGGGGGGGGGGCAAGAATTGCATTATATGTACATTTTATAGAAAATTTCAAAGGGACATAACTCTGTGAAAAATCATCGGACCAGAACCGGCTGATAATATGCACATCTCCTCTTGGTAGTGAAGCTTCCCATAAAGTTTAATTGAAATTCGGTCATTAATTGCTGAGAAATAGCCCAGACAAAAATTGTGCACGGACGGACGGACGCACACACACAGACAGACAAAGCGGTGTCTATATGCTCCCCCCCCAAATTTTTGGGGTGAGCATAAAAGTTGTTGTCGACAATTAGCCTGTGCAGACTTCAATAAACTAATGCATTAAGCCAAGTTTTCAAAGAACAAGACTAAAATAATGGTGTCTTGTTCTGTGAAAGCTGGTCATAATGCATGTGCGTAAAGTGTCGTCCCAGATTAGCCTGTGCAGTCTGCACAGGCTAATCAGGGACAACACTTTCCACCTAAACTTGATTTTCGGTAAGGAGGGACTTCATTGAAACTAAAAATACCATTAAAGCGGAAAGTGTCTATCTATCTATATATATATATATATACTGCCAAGCGCCCTTTAGAGCATTATAGGCAGAGGGACATTATCGAGTCCGTTTCCTGGGAAGAACCAGTACTAGGTGTCTATGGAGGAGATAATGAGAACGCTCCCCGAGTGGGGAGCAACCCACGAACTCCCGATAGCTAGGCGGACACCTCATCCACTACACCACCGCGATCTGTGCGGACTGCACAGGCTAATCTGGGACAACACTTTACGCACATGAATTAAGCCCAGTTTTCTCAGAACAAGAAACAATGTAAAGAACTGATACCTGGGATGTCCCTGACTGATTGGTCCTTGATGTACTCTCCCACAAGGGCAGGGGTCAAGTGAAACTGACCATTGGGCTTGGCCTTACGAGTGGCCAGCCTGGCTAACAGGATGCTTGAACCTGCAAATTGGGACTTATATAAAGCTTGGCTGAAATAATCATACAGACTGAGTGTTGTTTTTCGTTTTTCCCAAATGAGACCTTAAAATTCCCAATTAATCTTTTCAAAACATATTAAAATCCTTTCAACATTTTGTTCATCTCCCACCAAGCCATATAAGTTCAATCTTAGTAAAATTAATACTGAAAACACTTCTATTCTCAATTTAAAATGTTTTTTGAAAAACAGCAAAAACACTAATTTCCCAATTTTAGTCAAAATGCCAAAAATTATCCCAATTCAAAGGGACCCTGCCCCATTCCCAAAATTGTGAAAACACACACCGCGATAATGAAAAGATGTAAGACCACAGTGTAACAGAATAACTCAATCATAACTCAAGTTATTGATTGGAAACCAAATTTGTATTAAGCGGAAAACAGTGTGATCTGTACGTCCTCTCATAACTCATGTTATTGATTGGAAACCATTTTTGTATTAAGCGGAAAACAGTGTGATCTATACGTCCTCTCATAACTCAAGTAATTGATTTGAAACCATTTTTGTATTAAGCGGAAAACAGTGTGATCTATACGTCCTCTCATAACTCAAGTTATTGATTTGAAACCATTTTTGTATTAAGCGGACAACATTGCGATCGATACATCCTCTAATTACTCAAGTTATTGATTGGAAACCATTTGTGTATTAGGGGAAAACAGTGTGATCTATACGTCCTCTCATAACTCAAGTTACTGATTGGAAACCATTTTTGTATTAAGCGTGAAACAGTGCGATCAATACGTCCTCTCATAACTCAAGTTATTGATTGGAAAGCATTTGTGTATTAGCAGAAAACAGTGTGATCTATACATCCTCTCATAACTCAAGTAATTGATTGGAAACCATTTTTGTATTAGCGGAAAACAGTGCGATCGATACGTCCTAGCATAACTCAATTTATTGATTGGAAACCATTTTTGTATTAAGCGGAAAGTGTGATCTATATGTCCTCTCATAACTCAAGTTATTGATTGGAAACCATTGGTGTATTAACAGAAAACAGTGTGATCTATACGTTCTCTCATAACTCAAGTTATTGATTGGAAACCATTTTTGTATTAAGCGGGAAATAGTGCGATCGATACATCCTCTCATAACCCAAGTTATTGATTTGAAACTATTTGTGTATCAACGGAAAACAGTGCGATCTATACGTCCTCTCATAACTCAAGTTATTGATTGGAAACCATTTTTGTATTAAGTGGAAAACAGTGTGATCTGTACGTCCTCTCATAACTCAAGTTATTGATTGGAAACCATTTTTGTATTAAGCAGAAAACAGTGCGCTCTAAATGTCCTCTCATAACTCAAGTTATTGATTGGAAACCATTTGTGTATCAACGGAAAACAGTGCGATCTATACGTCCTCTCATAACTCAAGTTTTTGATTGGAAACCATTTTTGTATTAAGCGGAAAACAGTGCGATCAATACGTCCTAGCATAACTCAAGTTATTGATTGGAAACCATTTTTGTATTAAGCAGAAAACAGTGCACTCTATATGTCCTTTCACAACTCAAGTTTTTGATTGGAAACCATTTTTGTATTAAGCGGGAAACAGTGCGGTCAATACGTCCTCTCATAACTCAAGTTATTGATTGGAAACCATTTTTGTATTAGCGGAAAACAGTGTGATCGAAGCGTCCTCTCATAACTCAATTAATTGATTGGAAACCATTTTTTTATTAAGCTGAAAACAGTGTGATTTATATGTCCTCTCATAACTCAAGTTATTGATTGGAAACCATTGGTGTATTAACGGAAAACAGTGTGATATATACGTCCTCTCATAACTCAAGTAATTGATTGGAAACCATTTTTGTATTAAGAGTGAAATAGAGCGATCGATACATCCTCTCATAACTCAAGTTATTGATTGGAAACCATTTTTGTATTAAGCGGAAAACAGTGCGATCTATACGTCCTCTTATAACTCAATTTATTGATTGGAAACCATTTTTGTATTAAGCGGAAAACAGTGCGATCTATACGTCCTCTCATAACTCATGTTATTGATTGGAAACCATTTTTGTATTAAGCGGAAAACAGTGCGATCTATACGTCCTCTCATAACTCAAGTTATTGATTGGAAACCATTTTTGTATAAGCTCGAAAACAGTGTGACCGTATACGTCCTTCTTAACTTAAGTTATTGACTGGAAACAATTCTTCTATTTAGAGGGACATTGACTTTGACTTGACTGGCCCCAAATAAGCTCCTAAATATGTATATCCAATTTGTGATTGCATACTTAAGTGAATTAGACCGGAAACAACCTGTTTGATGCTGCATGCCAACCTTGCTGTCATTACCAGATTTTATAACCAGTATATTGAGCTCTATTGAAAACCTATTTAACCCTTTTCTTCTCAGAAGCAAAGTGAAAAGGGCTATGTGCAAAAATTATAAAATCAGAACAGCCTGCGAGTAACTCGCAGTCTGGTAAGGTTTAATGCTGTTTGCTGCTCATCAGTATCTAAGGTTGCAGATAAAGCCTTAAAATCTTAAATCAAGTAAGAAAGGTATTCAATTCAAATATCTTTCTGAGGGATTACAAATGCATGAAAATACGTATACATACATCGGAGTGGTAAATGTTTAATAAGTTGCAAATAAAAAAATAAATACAAGCCCTACAGTCTGAAACAACATGCGCCCTACCCAGCCCAGCGGATGCACAGCAGCCAGTTTTCTTGTAGATTTCTTCCCTGACCATTGCAGCAAACTCAAGAGGCATGGCCCCTGTGTCGGCCAGAACGTCAGTGCAGTCGACCAACATCTCATCACAGCTCACCGCCTCAATGTCGTGGGTAAAACTGGAATGGATTTGTGCGGCAATCTTGAAAAACTAGGCATATTGCTTGTGCGAAAAGTGTCATCCCAGATTATCTGTGCAGACTCAAAAATATACCCTTTTTAAACTTTATTTTTAAGATAAAATATTTGATAGAAGAGTGAAATTTCAGTATCAATTGTCTGACAAATAATTCTCAATAGTTCATTATGTTTTCCATCTGCATGTACCTAGCCACAGTGTCGTACAGCACTCTGGAGACTGTATTGTAGCCCTCAAAGTCATACGGAATGGTGACCAGGTCTGGGCACAACTGTCTAGCCCGTCCCATGAACATGCCGTTTTTCACACCAGCCTAGAGACAAATTTGTACAGCTGTCACAGCATATTTCTAATAGACATGATTCTTTGCATATGAGCAAGCCTTGCTGTGGAAAAAACTGGGCTTAATTCATGTGCACAAACTATTGTCCAAGATAGACCTGTGCAATAGACACAAGATAATCAGGGATGAAACTTTCTGCCTGATTTCTTTTTTAATACACTTGCTTTACATGAAAAAACTCACAATAAAAGCAGAAAGTGTCGTATCTGATTACACTGCACAGGCTTATCTGGGCAAAAACGTACTCAAATGCATTAAGCCCCATTTCCCATAAGGCTCACATATTGTGTCTTGTTCTGATAAAACTGGGCATAATGCATGTGCGTAAAGTTAAGAAATTAAGAAATTGTACATAAAAAGCGACTTCCAGTCTCCCTCTTATCGGAATTTGTTTACATCCGGTTTTCTCGATGTCAAGGTCTGACTCAATTTTCCAATACACACTGTCCCAGCCCAGAGCGTGTCACAATTGAGCGACATGTAATTTGAGGTAAACCCTGCCCCGATTCTCCCAACCTCCGAACTTATCTAATCGGCGATCGATATTGGTCAAGTCAGCATTCAAGTCACATGGTAGCTGGCCAATCAACATTGAGTTCACTCACACATTATATTGGGTCATTCATGCGCAGACACTGTATACTTGGAAATACACAGTTGATATTGTCGTCTGCAACCACTATAGCTAGTCCAAATAATTAGACGTAAACCGACCTCATATTTATAGGAGTACACTATAGCGACCGATGGCAAACTTCGTATTTAAAGATAAACAAATAAAAAGGAGCCAAACAATAAAAAAATTATTTCTAACTTGATCACTTTACATTTCTACCGACTATCGATCTGAATTAACAAAAGGATGATAATTAAATAATTAGATCTATTTCGATGATGTTACACCTTTCTGTCGATTATCGTTTGAAATAAAACGTGATAGTTAAGTTGTTTTTAACCCACAAACTATGCTATTGTAAAGCAATATGTCAATTAAATTGTATATTGACTACGTATTTGCTAGGTTTCCTATTTTCATATTTTGCTGTCAAACGATATGCACAATTTGTTTCATGTGCGTAACGCGTACAATTTTTCGGACTGTCGTTTTCGGATACATTATTTTGCGTTTATTATAATTTAATTTCGGAGTTCTTTAAAGAACAAATAGAATGAAGAATACAGATGGGGTGTTGCGGACGGTGTGGTTTATCATATTTCAAATTGTATTCACATGAAATTGCCATTGGAAAGACTATAAAAAATAACAAATAATTATTAAGAAAGCATATGTTTAATGTCATATTTTAAACACAAATATTTATCTGGTCTGACAGTTTTATTAAGCTTATGTTATCTACTGCTTCATAAACATTATCTTTGAAATACTTTAGTCTGTATAATATGATTTTTACATCAAAATGGATTGAATATAGAGCTAGTAAAATTTTAGTTATTTATCTGTCGTGTCTATTATTACTTGGTTAATTAGAACTGCTAGAAAAATTAAGATACATAAAAGAAATATAATTATGTGTACTACTGTGGTATACTTCAATAATGTGATACACACACATGTGTGCTGTAACGTCCTACATGCAAACCCTTGTGTTAGAGTCTCTCCACTTCTCCCTAGAGTCTCCTCACTTCTCCCTTAATCAGTGTCCTGGGAGAAGTCACTTCTCCCTAAAATTTTAGCCCAGTGTGAGCCCTGATGTAATTGAAAACCTTTCTTACAAGATTCAAGTTATAAAGGTTTCATTTCCAAACTTTAGATACCGATGAGCAGCACTATAAGCATAAAACCTGACCAGACTGTGAGTTACTCGCAGGCTGTTCTGGTTTTATGCTGTTTGCACGTAACCATTTTCACTTTGCCTCTGAGTGGGAAGGGGTTAAAATTGATGCAAAATGCTGTAAAGCATCTGACATATGCAAGAATCAACAATATATACATTGAGCACAATGCTCATCACAGCCATTTCATATGATACTTTCTTGTGATCGTGCTATGATTTTTTGTTATTTATTCAAATACCAAGCTTTGCTATATGGCATTTTACACCTGTGATAATTGATTAATACTGAGACATGTTCATATCATATAAGTAAGTCTTAGCTAAGTGAAAGGTTCAGCAAGTCTTTAAGCTGTTTTAAACCCCATTTTCAAGATAATGACCTCAATTTCGTGTTGAATTTAAGATATGTGTTAAATGTTTAGCATGCTACCTACACAAAACAATTCAGCACCATAACTTCAATGTAACTAACATTGTGAAGCAGATACTGTTTTTCTATCATAATTAACAGTAAGTAACCAGTAAACCTGAAATTAATCACGCTGGCCCAAAATACAATCCCATGCTAGGACTGCATGTAAGATAACTTACCACAAACTTGCACCCAAACCAATGTTATTGAGTTTTTGTAAGTAGTGACCTTGGCCTTCTCCTGACTAGCCCTGAACAGGTCCTAAGTCACATAAAACAGTTCAACCACCTGCCTGTCAACATACCACAATCTTATAACAGGATTTAAACTTCATTGAAAACATGGTTAAAAACTTGCATCCAAACTTATGTTACCCGGTATTGATTTATTTAATTATTTTTACTTAGTGACATTGGCCTACACCTGGCTAACCCTGCACAGGTCCTAAGTATTTCACATTTAAAAGTCCATCCAGCTGCCTGCACAAATACCATAATCTTATAACCAGGATTTAAATTTCATCAAAAACATGGTTAAAAACAAGAAATGTGTTTGTCCGAAACACTATGTCCCCTTTTGCGCTGCTTTGATAGTTTTTTGACCTTTGACCTTGAAGGATGACCTTGACCTTGATCTTTCAACCACTCAAAATGTGCAGCTCCATGAGATACACATGCATGCCAAATATGAAGTTGCTATCTTCAATATAGCAAAAGTTATTGCAAAATGTTTAAAGTTTGGGCAAACAAACCAACAGACATGGCAAACACAATATGTCCCCCACTATAGTGGTGGGGGACATGACAACACAAAGATCAACTTACTTTTCTTGCTTCATAGCTGCAGGATGCTAATTCTGCCATGGAGTGAAATGATTCAGATGTCCTGGAGAAGTTGCTGACATCTGTGACATCATCAGTGACATCATCATCAGTGTCAGATTCTGATTGGTCAGGGAAGCTCATGTTCTCTAAAATACATGAAAGTCTAATCTTTTATATTTTTGTACAATCACATGGCCCCATTATCATGACTATGCAAGATCTCAACCTCAAACATAGTTTCAACTTGAAATATTGACAAATGTAAATTCATGGTACATCTGATCTTTGATTTTCCTTATTTAGACGACTAAAATTATAACTGGGACTCAAACTTTTGGATGACATAAAAATTTACCACGTTTTTAAATCACAATTTGACATAAAACATTTCATTTAAGCACAAAATTACACTGCATTTCAAATATTCAACAAGAAGCTGTCAGAGGACAGCGCACTTGACTATTTGAGTGCTTGACAGTATAACGTAAACCATCATGGAGGGGGGGGTATAATGTGGGTGTGTGGTCATTTAATAATGATCTTTCAAAAATAAGGGGAAAAAAAAATTTTTTAAGGGGGGGAGTATTCTGGGGTGGGGCATGGGAGAAGGTTTCGGGTGGAGTGTATTGTGGTATGTCAGGTAAGTGTTGTTTTGTCAAAATATGAATCAAATGTGATCATAAGTAAAGAAGTTATGGCAATTTAAGCAAAATGTCCAATTATCTATGTATAAAAGGGGCCGTAATTCTGTCAAAATGCTTGATACAGTTGTCTGCTCTTGTCTATAGATTGGGGTCATGTTGGTAAAGAAGTATGCAAAATATAAAAGCAATATGTCAAAGGACATAGGAAATATTTGGGGTAGTACGCAAACTTTAACATTTGCACGCTAACAGGAACGCTAACGCTAACGCCGACGCCGGGATGAGTAGGATAGCTCCACTATGTATATTTCATATATAATAGTCGAGCTAAAAATGTACCTTCATTTAAACTGTCCATCTTAGCATTCAAACCAGATTTTTCTCTCTTCTGATTGGACACATTTTTTGCCCACTCCCTCCTTTCAAACCCCAGATCTGACCTTGGATCAACCGTGGCCCCTTTACCCAGAGAATGTGTCACTGCCACAGGCTTCCCAATAAGGTCTGGTCTTTTAAGAAGACCAACGGAAACGAAAAAGCAATCCATGTCAATATGCATAATGCACCGTTCATGAGATTTCTTCACATAAGTGAAGTGGCTGTGCTCAGACTGGGAAGCGTTTGCCTCCCTTGATTGCACAACATGCCTAAGTTTTTTCCCTCCCTGGAAAATTATCTCCCTTCTTTTGAATCGCATTTATATATTCTTTGAATTCTGCTTTCCATGTGGATAGAAAATGGAGTCTCGAATTCCCATAATATTCGCTAAGGAACTTTGGGTCACCAGCTTTTGCAGGGGATCTGGACTGTGCCTTTGCATGGAAATTCTCTGCTGGCCCATTATGCTGCAGACTGGTTTCCATTCCACTAAAGTCTTTCAAATTCTCAGAGAATTCCTCTTTGGGGGAAAGTCCAGTCTCAAAGTATTGTGTCTCTGAGTCATCTCTACATGGTAGACTGGTTGATGTGTCATCCGTGTCTGCCATCGACAGTGGGCCACTTCCTGTGGACTGGTCTCTTGGAACAGAACCTTTAGACTGGTTAGCCAGTGGTCTGGTCAAGGATTCCCCAAGAAAAGCAGAACCTGTCAGTAGAGGCAAAATTATATATTGATCATATAAAACTATTTAGTCTTAATAAATTAAATAATTCCGTAGTTTTCTTTTTTCCATAAAAGGGCTTTTTGGCAGAAAACCAAAAGCACCGATGTGGGTCAATTTATGGGAAAAAGTCATCATCAAATAATCTTTACTGATGTTATTGAAGTGTAATTCCACATTAAGATATTGTCAACTGATTCAACAGAAGGTAAATATATTTTATTTATCAGCTTCATGCAAATATGTTATGTATTTCCCGAAAATTAAATTAACCATACTAAAAAACCACCCTGTATAAAATGCACACAAAAAGATGCTGCCTCTAAGAAACACATACGCCCCTGGTGGGAGCCCCTGAGTCCAGAAGAAAGTCAACATGAGGTCAGGTGATGTGGGTGTGCTGATTGTTGGATTTAAGAATAACAAGGGACAAAATTGTCACAAAAACAGGTTTTCAATTTGAAAAGAAAAGTCTGATAAAGGGAGACAATTCAAAATGTGCACTGTTACTGATTGTTCATAGTTATCCCTTGTTTCAAATTCTATTTTAAGTCGTGGCGACCTTGACCTTGGAGATGTCGACTTATTTCTTTTGCGCAACACACCGTCCAATGATGGAGAACAAATGTGCCAAATGATTTTAAAATGTCATAATGAATGACATAGTTATGGCCCGGACAAGCTCATTTATGGCTATTTTTACCTTTAAACTCAAAGTGTGACCTTGACCTTGGAGATATTGACGTAAATCTTTCGCGCGACACACCGTCTAATAAAGGTGAACAAATGTGCCAAATGATTGTAAAATATCACAATGAACGACTAAGTTATGTCCCGGACAAGCTTGTTCGCATGCCCGCCCACCATCCCGCCCACTGGCTGACATTTGTCAATCTAACAACCAGTTTTTTCCTTCAGAAAACCTGGTTAAAAACTGTTTAGTAAGAAGCTTTGTTGTTAAATATATTTGGGTTAGCAAAGAAATTTTACCTTCTGGTCAAAATGAGGTTAGTTAAATGATACCAATGTTTTTATATTCATTAATAAGTAGTGTTAAAAAAATAATCACCACTTTGTACCAAGAATTATTAACCCTTCCCTCTTAAAAGAAAAGTGAACAAACAGCATAAAACCAGAACAGACTGCAAGTAACTCACAGTCTGTTAAGATTTTATGTTGTTTGCTGCTCAACAGTAAGGGTTAGAATAAAGAATTTAATTGAAGCCTTTCAAATTTGAATCTAGTCAGAAAGGTCTTTAATTAAATTTAACTTTCTAAGAGACTACAAACACATCAAAAAATGTATCTAAGTGGGAAAGGGTTAATGTTATACGAAAAAAAACACTTTCAGATTACACAAGTATTTGGACTTTCTTAATTAGACTGAATGTTCAAAAGTCAAGATAGAAATAAGGTCAGGTAAAGTGGTTGTGTTGATAAAGTTCAAACACATCATCTGTGCATGTATCCAAGCTTTGCAGTAGGAGTTAATGAGTTCATACAAAATTTAAGATTTACCTCGTTTGACACACAGAAGGATGGAAAAAAGAACAAACAGGCAAATTGCTGAAAGGGGCACAAAAACAACAAGAGGGGCCACGATGTCCTTTAAAACTCATTTTGGTTCACCGACAATCGCTTGTTTAAAACATAAACTGGTTATCAGTTTTTAACCCACTTTACATAGTTTCAAACATGATAATAATATTCTCCTGATAAACATTCTAACCAAGTTTCATCAAGACTGAGTCATAAATGTAGCATTAAAATTAGTACCAAGTTTTTCTAAGATTTAACCTCGTGACCTAGTTTTCAGACACATGTGGCTCAGAGACCTGGTGACCTAGTTTTCTGACACACGTGGCTCAGATTCAAACTTGACCTAAACATTGTCTAACAAAATCAATTAGGATGGACAAAAAAATGTGGCCTCAAGATTGATAACAAGCTTTAAAGAGATGATGACCACCACAAACCGCACACTGCACACAGACAGTCACCAGACATAGGGGGATCATAATAGCATTAGCATTTCAAGCTCAGGTGAGCTAAAAATTGTTCAAGTACAAAACCCAGAATGATCCTGCTACTGACTGCTAGGCAATCTTACTCTGATTTGGTGTTGACTGGATGCTTTTCTCAGCATCAATCTGCACAGAAAATGATTGCAAACCCTTCTGCAAACCAGACTGGGCAGTGTACAGTTGGTACTTGGTGTAAGATAACAGCTTCCCAGCAGCAATGCTGAAATGCAGCAATATACAGGTAATTCAAAATGGCTATGTGGATAATTAGGCTGTAAACATAGCGAACATGAGGTGCCTGGTTTGATCCCCAATGTGGGATTGATTTTAACATCTTCTATTTAGACATTACTTTGTCCAGGCCAGTTATGAGTTGGCAAGTGCCTGCCCTAGTGACCATCAATGGATTGAGGGCTTAGCAGAGACCAGTGTTGTTGAATGATACATTTCTGCCTGACTAACCTTACTTTGAGCAGATTTTGACTGATGGCTACCATTAGAAAGGATGATACGCAATCTATAAATTAGCAAAATTGATTTGGTCATCACACTAAATCCAGCTATATACAGTGGTATCTTCTTGCCAAAGTAAGTAAGATCTTTTTTCATATATTTAAATCTTAACAAGGGACAAAATTGTCACAAAACCAGGTTTTCATTGTGAAAAAAAATTCTGATAAAGGGAGAAAACTCAAACTGAACTTTTGAAATGACCATAAAAAATTAACCCCCTTTGTAAGTTTTTTTTTTTTTTTAAATCTATTTTTAGTCGTGGCGACCTTGACATTGGAGATATTGACGTGATTATTTCGTGGGACACACCGTCCCATGATGGTGAACAAATGTGCCAACTGATTTTAAAATCTCACAATGAATGACATAGTTATGGCCAGGACAAGCTCATTTATGGCCATTTTGACCTTTGAACTCAAAGTGTGACCTTGACCTTGGAGATATTGACGTAATTATTTTGCGCGACTCACCGTCCAATGATGGTGAACAAATGTGCCAAATGATTTTAAAATCTGAAGATGAACGACATAGTTATGGCTCGGACAAGCTCATTTATGGCCATTTTTGACCTTTGAACTCAAAGTGTGACCTTGACCTTGGAGATATCGACGTAATTATTTCGCGCGACACACCGTCCAATGATGGTGAACAAATGTGCCAAATGATTTTAAAATCTGACAATGAACGACATAGTTATGGCCCGGACAAGCTTATTCCGCCAGCCCGCCAGCCAGCCAGCCCGCCCGCATTCGCCAATCTAATAACCAGTTTTTTCCTTCGGAAAACCTGGTTAAAAATTGTATAGATATAATTATCAACATAATTATAAAGGGCTTTCTTCTCTTTCCTTTAGAATAGGTCTTAGAAAGACCCCTTCTTGTAAAAGAAAATCCCATTTTTCAACAAAATTTATTTTAAAATATGCTATTTGCCCCAAATTTCTAATTTAGCTTGTAATATATCTACCCTTCCTCAGTTTTGTTGATGGGTTTTCCCCCAAATATAAAAAGCCCTCTAATTATAAATATATATACTAAATTTATTTAAACCAGAGTGTGCAAAGGCTAATAAAGTATGACACTTTCGGCTGGTATGGTATTTTTGTTTAAAGGAAGACCCTTCTCAACAAAAAAAGTGTTAGAAAGTTTCAAAGTGTGATCCCTGATAAGCATGTGTAGACTTCACAGGCCAATCTGAGACCACAATTTCTGCACATGCATTTAGCCAAGTTTTCCCAGAACAAGGCACTTATGATCCCACAACCTGTCAGTAATCCATTCCGGTGTGACGACCTTGAGACCTCGGATCTCCTTGACCTTGCTGTCTGGAAGGTTGGTGGCAATCACGTGTGTGACCCTGGTCCGGTACAGATAGGTCTCGTACGTGCCCCCATGAAGCATCATCAGTCTCTTGAGTTCATCTGACGAGGGCTCTGGGATATAAGAAACAAAGTTGCAATTGCATGTAGAGGACAAAACATGATGTCATTGTTATTTAACCTTTTCCCAACTTAGATACGTATTTTCATGCATTTGTAGTCTCTTAGAAAGTTAAAGTTAAAAGACCTTTCTATTAGATTAAGTTTTTAAGGCTTTCCCTTATTTATTTAGTACCTGTAAAAGGCACTTTCCCAACCGAGGAAAAACTACAAATTAATTGATTGCGGTCACAAAAATTTCACAAAGAACGACATTTCCCTCAATTTTCGTTTCATAAGCACATATTTAGGGGTGGTGATTGAGGTGAAGTCTGGGGGGAGGAAAATTCTGTAGACTGATTAATACAACAAACGCAATGACAAACCTTAAAACAGACATTTAATAAACACCATCTTAAGTTGACCTCATTTACAAGATATATTAATAAAAACCTGTTTGAATTCACATTTTACATATTATGCAAATTCACCAGTATTAATTGCCATCAAATCAAAGTGTGTTCCGATCAGTGTGAACGATGATGCAGCTATCTTTTGTTTTAGCTCAATGCCTTTAAATTCTAAATAATGTCAACCAGGTTTCAGTGTCCAAACTAACGCCAATTTACCAGGGAATCTGTAGTTTCACTTATTTTTTTCACATGGAATAGACTTAAGCCTTAGTACCAAGACAGTCAATATTTTGTACTAATTCAGAAAGTGGTATGGCTTTGTGATTTATATTCACTGTTGTTTCTTGCCTTTCCCATTTAAATTTGTTTTCGATGGTTTTTCAATCTCCGAGATTGTGTGAGATTTGTTCATTCAATAATCTTCATTTTCGCTTCAAAAAGGCGCTATTTGCAAATGATTCAGCAAAATATGAAATACATTTAAAAAATCTGAGTTTAATTAGAAGATTAGGAAGCAACAGCCAAAGACATCGCTCAATTAAACAAGAGCACCGCCTTGCGGGTGCAGACCGCTCATCTATTTTCTTTTTAAAGGTGAAGGGACTCTCATTTTCAATCACAAAGGAGGGAGGAGTGGAGTGAAGAGGGGTGTATAGTGTGGGGTTGTGGACATTTATTACATTATCTTCCAAAAAAGAAAAAAAAAAAAAAAAAAAAAAAAAAAA
>NC_068359.1:52691943-52731943 GCF_020536995.1 Dreissena polymorpha
CAATAATAGTAGCACAACCGTTGTTCTGGTATGAACGAGATAAACAGTTACGAATGTAGAGATTTTGGTGGAACATTAATCAACCCTATACAAACAATTAAAATGAACTACAGAAAGACGGATGCATAAACAGACAGAAACGCCGCAGCAGCAGCAACAAAGCAAATACAACTATCATCAGAAATGATAACATAAATAACATACGGAATGTATGATAATTACATGGGCCTTGTTCAAATGCATAATTGCTGATTGAAACATTGGTGTCGTGTCGTTAATGTATAGTGACATTCAGATTAATTCGTCTGATTATTCGCAATTTTTTATTAAATGTTGATTTCAAACAAAAGCCTAATCTGTATTTAATTCCCTGCGTTTCGTAAAATAAAAACCCACGGCATGCCTTGTTTTAAAATGTGAAAGCCTAATTAAAAAACGAATAACATGAAGTGATGCAATTTAACCAATAGACTTGTTTGCTGTTAATACATATTTTTTATAAACTTGTAAATAAACGAAATCTTTCTATGTATATTGCCTTCAAAAAAATCTAATGGTAATGCCTTTGTATATGCCGATAAGATCAAAATTACTTCACCAATGTACATGAACTGGACCTGTCTAACGACTAATAGACTTTCACAGTGGGAGAGGCAAACCATGCAACGAAAACATCAGCAAAACTTTATATTAAGAAATAAACTATGCTTGCACGAAAACTTTTATATAAAAAGTGTAATTACAACCTGGAATGTTAAGAAACGTTCAGCCTTTTATCAACCGGAAACTCCTGCTCCGCTGTATAAAGTAGTATATTAGAATATTAAGCCCCATCGAATACGTGACAATAACACCAGTAATGTTATTTGCAAGGTAGTAGATATCTATTAAGAGAGAGTTGATTGAGAGTCTTCTGATTGTTATCATATGAGGCGATATTAAACGATGTATACGTAAGTGAATGAACTCGACATTTTAATATACCAGAAGGAGCTTGAAAACAAAAAATGAAAGTTTTTACATATCTACGGCGCATTTGTTATGTTTACATTTCATAAATTAGCAAAAATCAACGTTAACATACGATAGTGTTACGCTGGGAAATTTTATTGATATCCTCGTCCGGGTCAATAAATAAAATAAGTCCCATAATATATATATATATTAATTGAAAAACATGCAAGTCAAAAATTCCAATTTGGAAGCGGTGACCGTTAGACGCGCGCCGTCATGTAGCTGAGTGTGCGGTTAACGCATGGGATCCGTTTTACCCTGCGTATCGTACACCACGTTTCGAAGAAAGAGTTTAATCCCCTTCACGAAGAAAGGAGTTTATTGGAATCACCATGGGCATATATCCGTGTTAGTCTGTCTGTCTGTCTGTCTATTTGTCAGTTTTTCCGAGAATCAGAAACGTGTGCGTTAAGATTCTCCTAAACTATTTCACGTACAGCATTCACATTTTTGGATTTTTTTTCTTATGGAGTTCTTGAGGCTCCTTTATTTATTTCATAGTATAAAGATATCAAAGTAATGCCCGTTTTTCAACTAAGGTATTATATGACTTGATTATATTAATTTTATGAGTGTTAATGCCAGATTTTTACAACATAACCTTTCTGAAGCCATACGTTTTCATTATTACATTTTGTATATAACATCTTATAGTAGTCCTCGGCCATAATTTTCTTATCAAGAGGTGAACACTGATAACACCCTGTAATTCCCCTTAAAGCAAAATATGTTACAGTAATTTTCTGTCAAAACACAGGGATAGAGATATAATATTTGCTGTGTTACACTAAATTTTGGTATTCAGCACAATTTGTTTCTAATTATGTTTATAGGGTCAATAAACGACAATAGCTCGGGGCCACATATATACTTTAGGTTATGGGAACATGAGAAACACAATTGTACAATTTAACATTTCGGCTGCATCTTAGTTGTATAAGACAATTTTCGAATATTAATCTATTATTGTATATTTCTTAGGCTTATTATTAAAATGTATTTGATACTTGTTTTGATTTTATTTAAACTCGAATCAATTAGTTACATATCTGGTGCTATGGTATGCATATTGCGTATATAAGCTGGAATGTAATGTATACACATGATCTTTTATTATAATGTGTTCACGTTTGTATTTAATAACGATGTTAATTTATTAATCTAGACCAAGTCAAATGTTTTGGCGTCATTTAACTTGTCTGAAACCCTTATACTTCGAGCTTTCATTTTCGATGACCACAGTTGTATTTGCTGCTGTTTGTTTTTGCCCTCTGCTTTCTTCTGTTTCATAATGTTTGCACATTTGACACTTGGTTCAAAAGAAGCACATATAAGTTATTATTCAAATGATCTTCTGCTCAAGCAACCTGAGGATCACATTGTTTTAATACATCCAAGCATCTTTACAATTATTTTGTTCTCACGAACACAATGTATTATTTAATTCAAAGTATGGTATAGTTGTATTACAGAAAGTTTTGTTAAAAACACTCCACTGTCTTCCCAAGAGTAGCGAATTAATCCAGTGTACATTAAATTACAAGCGTCGTCGAAGGGTGGTATTATTTATTTTTACTTCAAACTGAGATCAGATAATGACCTTGAGGGAGTATAAAGTAAATGCTGCGGTTCAAGTCAAGTGTCACCATCAATGTTTTATTAACCACTCCTTTATGATTTAGCAACAACTTGATTGTTGTCAAGCCTTCATCTTCACGTTCACAAAATCCCAAATTACCCGGCAACCAACACTTTCCATTCCTCTTTACTTTCGGACAGTATCCAGGGCCTCCCTAAGCCTCAACCTTGTCCATTCATAGATGTTATCTATCAATTTTTCATTTGTCTGCCTCTCTACCTCCGTCTTTTACTGTGGTTTGTTAAGCTGCCATGGAAGGCCCTGATGATCGTTAATCATGACATTACCAATTTAGCTTTCGTCTGTTCAAAGTGTTCAGTAAATTTTGTCGTGGGTCTCTATGGCTCCCTGACTGTTAGGATTTCCTCGTTGGTGATTCGGTATTAGCAGATGCTGGTGAGTCTTTAGAAGCATTCATTTCCATTACCGTTATATTCTATCCAAGTCTACGGTTAGTCTCTATGAATCGCTTGCGCCAAAACATATTAAAATTACTAGGGCGCGCCTCAGTCTGTTTTTGAGGTGAGGACTATGATTGCGTCCCACCCGATGACCTTATGTTTTGTGATATCAGTGATGATACCGTATGTTTTGTTGGTCTTTAGTTTGCTATTCACAGCACAGATCTTTATGCAGAAAACAGTTGATATTTTGTCGAATCGCTCAACTAGTCTCTATAACTTCTTTTACTGCCAGCTAGGCCATACATGTCTTCGGCAAAGCGTTAATTATATATTCTTCTGTCGTCATTGCTGACTCTTCCCTCGTGGTCGAACAGGGCGTAAGTCATAAGATTCTCTACAGGAAATTTTAAAGAGGGTAGGAGAGATCAAACAGTCTTGTCTCACTTCGACTGTGGTTTTGAACCAGTCCCTGTGATTTTGTTGAAGTCGATTGCACTGGTGGCATTGTCATACATGTTTCCAATAACTTCGGCGTTGATTTTGTACAGCCAACTAGTAGCCCACGATGCTGAATGACATGCCCTTTCAGCTTTATTCTTAAAATCAACGAAGATGTGGTAGACATCATGTTGGTGTTGAAGGTACCTCTCGCAAAGTATCCTGAGGTCCGTGACCTTTTGTAATTCACCTAGCCCATGTCTGAAGATATTCTGGTCTTGAGATATTATATTTCCCTCTTGTGAATTCTTTCTATTTATCTAAATCATTAGTTTTTCTTTGCAATGATGGTTCATGAGGCTTATAGGATGATTGCGGTCTCGGTGTTGGCCATATATATGTCTTCTATATCGTGTTATATATGGTCAAAATAAAGCACTTTTTTTCTTCATCGCCACCATTGCATGTACCAGCTCTCATGGATGTTGTCAAGTCCTTTTGCGTTAACTTCTTTAGCGACCTTATGCTGTTCCACTACTTCACGCGGGATGGATGGTAGTCGTTGATAGTTGATGGATGAACAGCTTGGTCTCCCGTGATTCTGTAGCTGTGTAGTTCTAATCAGTATTCTGCGCATCTCCTAAGAAGATCATGGTCCTCCGTTAGACATTTTCTATATTTGTTCTGGATTGTGGTGGTTCGCCCATGCTTTATGCCAGTTAGATATTCAAGCAACTGGTATGATTGTTGTGGTTGATGTTATTCGAGTTTTCATCAATGTTTGGATAAGTTCTTCAATCAAGTTATTCTAACCATTGTTCGTGCTTTTATATCTCTTGGTTTACTGCTATTTAATTATTTGCTTTGCTTCAATAGATCTATCCGTTCAATTCAAGTTCAATCCCTAACCTGGGTAAAAAAGACATGAGCCATTACCAGTACGAAGTACGGAGTCTTATTTTCGAGTCATTTCTAGACTCCATGTTAATTATACGCAAAGCCTGATGAAAGTTGTAGTTCTTTAATTTTACATCTTGATAACATGTTATGAAGGATCATTATAAGGTTGCAGAGATGTATTTTTTAAATCACCATTTAAAATACCAAAAAACAAGTGTATCTGTTTTTCTTCACAGTAACTACGTACAAAACGTTTTCACGCTTTTAATGAAAAACAGTTTTCATTTATTTCGCTTTATGTCTCTGTTGTACTTTTCCTGAACGCCATCCGTATTGTAGACACAACTTAAAATGTAGTCAACAATTTACTTTGATAATCGTTTCCTGCTTTCCTAAACCAATCTTAAAACACCTTGTAACAATATTTCTAGCATGACTTTTTTATAATTGTTTACAAATTTTTTTAAGCAAGAAATTCCATAATGCCTAGTTAAAGTCCACATTTCTCCGATTATCACACTTTAATATCCCACATCTACTATGCTACCTGTCACACTTGCAATCGGCTGTCATGCTTATTGCTAACCGGCTGACTAAAACAGCAAACGATGATTTAGCATTCTTAAAAAAGATAACGACTTGCTATCATAATAATGACACCTATTTATATATGCTTTATTTGTACTACATTGTATTTGTATTCAGTACCCTTTAAAAATATGTGCGTTATGGAAGTATATAAACAATATCGAATTATCTGACTTATTTTCATTTAATCCAAGTTTGAATATAAATACGGTACACAATATAAATAAATCTAGCAATATAAAAACAAGCAATATATACACATTATAGTTATTGTATACGTATATATACAATGCGATTGAAAGGGTGCATGTAAAGCTCACAGCGCAAAGTACGTGTCGTGAACGCAGCAAACACACATCAAAAAAACTAGTGACATAGCTGTTAACAAGCCTATCTTAAAAAAGTTTAATGTAAAAACTACTCCGCAAAACAAGAAGCATACGGAGAGCGCAAAGACAAAATATGACAATAAACGCTGAACAAGAATATGATGTGTTAATGAACACAGTGAACAGAGTCATTTATTTAATCAAACGTTGTTGAGTCCGATATCAGATAAACAGCTTAGAACAATACATACACATGACAAAATTACAGTAAGAATAAACATTTTTTAAGCGTTTGTCTTGAAACGGTGATATTTGTAATAAACGTTGCATTACACGATACCATAATAAACGACAAAAAACTCCTGACAGCTTGCATGTAACTTAAGACATTCACGTTTGAATAAACACGTATGCAACGGAACATAAAGTAAATTCATCGGAAGTACTTCTGCTATTGTAGCAGAGAATAATTAGCTAAAACTGTTATCGAAAACGTATCCGTCATTTTAACGCCTCATTAACTGATATATCACAGCGTGTCATGCAACACGGGAATCTCTGTCTGCGATATAGTTTCAATTAGGAAACGTGATAATAAAACATTATGCTACCATATTAAGGTTAATCACAAAACCGTTCACAGATAGTAATAGGACACACTTAGGGAAAATAATACATTTTAAAACGTCATATGATTACATATATTTTTATATAGACTTATATTTAAAACATGGAAACGAAAAGAACCCCATGACACAATTTTGTAACAATATAGATGCAACTATGAACGTCAATAAACCAACTTCCGACAGCTAAATTGCGCTGCAGACAATCACGAATCTTCAGTAAGGATGTAGGTGTGAATTTTTATTATTTCCTAGGGTTTGATGAATATATTAATGCAATTATTGTAAACATGTATACATTTATCTGGCATTATTATCTATATACATTAATAAATATATACACAGTTTTTGTGAAATAACAAAGATTGAATACACATTCAGTTATATAATTCACCTTGACAATAATTATACTGCTAAGTATTCGATGCCGCATTTATATCTGGTTTAAAATCAATTATTACTTGTCACGGTGTTTAAATGTATGACTAAAGCCTACTTATTAAGTACAATATTTTGATTTAGTCAAAATTAATATTGATAGAGTGACTAATGCGCAAGAAATGAAAAAGTAATACAACTAAATGTTTGGTGTGATTTAATTGTGTTCAAGGGCTGGTACTAGTAAAAACGTTGGAGAATAAAACTGATATTTAAACTATACACAAAGTTTAAAATATCCCTAATGTGTGAACATTCTTAACTTCGTTTAATCATGTGAACCAAACAAATCAATGAGCGGACACATCATGCCAACCACTTTTTTCTGGAGCAGACTGATATCAAAAATTGTTAAGCCTACAGTTCATATATCTAATAATGATCTCATAACGTGATATTGCAGAACAGGACGGTGAACACATGTTATGCAGGTGCCGACAAGGCCGTCCCTGCGTAAACTAAACGATTACCATTATTTATTGTCGATGATACTGATGCATTTTGAATAACATAAACTTTATTTAGCAACAAGACACTATATATATTTTAATTTATGTTATACACCCTGTTCAAAGTGATAGGTTTACATAGGAATCGATATGCAACTATGTCCGTCTGCCTCGCACTGTATTAGTCGAGGTAAAACACAAACTTTATTAATGCGACAAATGCTGTAGAATATTCAGTTATTGATAAAAATGCCCAGTTTTAATGCTCTGTATTTGTAAATAAATGAATGAAACTTGACAGAAGTAATCATATTTCTCACGTGACGGTATTGATTTTATTCTTAATAAATAGTAAACTGATGATATTACATTTAATTATCAAGTTAAGACACATCAGCAAAAAACAGTATTGCTAACTATCCACATGAAAAACGTTCTTTTCATAGCCTGCGCATCAAGACACGTCTCTTAATCCATTTAAAACAATCAAGGTACACGTTTTGTAACAATCACGGCACTGATTATGATATCAATGATGGCAGGGCAATGCGGGATTACATAACAAGTGTTTATCTTGAAGGATAAGTTGTAGAAGTATATCAACGGTATGTGAATTTGAAAAACACATTAATACGATTTATCTGAACATGATAATAAGTGATTGTGTGTTTGATCATTTAATCAGTATTTTGCAACATTGTTCAAGTAGAATCTGATTAACGGAATTTTTGAAATAACATTTTAACCGAATTGTCACATTTTAAAAGCACATAATACTAATTACGATAATTATGTGATGTCATTCAGATTATTTCATGCTTTGCTATCAGTAATCTTGACAACGACGGCCCACTTGCAATTCCACGGTAGATCTAGATATAATGTATCCAATAAAAGTATTTAACATCATTTATTACATAAACTGAACTTTTTGGTATCCAAATTACGATTTAACTCTTATTTAGCGTCAATAAAACAAATGCAATACATGACTGGTTACTACTTTTTCATCCATAAAAATCATTTTTCAATATACATGTACATTTTAGCACTATTTGAGGTTCACACTTATGCACTCATTAACGTGTATTTTGATAGCAGTAAGATATTTAGGTCGTGTTCACACACACACACAAAAACAACGCACGTTAACAAAAAAAATCAAAAAGAATACGATATCATATTTTTTAGCAAGAAAGAACAACCTTGATGTAATATGACAGGATCAATAACTATACAGTGACTTACAGGCCTACGGGGACGTGTGTAAAATGTATTTATTTTAAATGTTAATTTTATAATACGTATGTTTATAACACATAGCTCTGTAATTTTGTTTATGTATCTAAAGCATATAAAACGACGACCGTAACAGTCATACGTTTTGATTGACGGTGTCCATACACGAATTCACAGAACCGCAGGCAGTTTCGTTATATCAAAACGGTTTCTATTTAATTTGATTGCTTAAAGGTCACTTTACTTAGTGACTTTCAAGATATAATGCCATGCTGTGTCGTTCATTATTGTACACGCATGGTCTAATAAAATATGTATAGATAGTATATCATATACCCACTAACAATTCTAAGAAAAATTATAATGCTACCATAACACGGCAGTAGTTTTTGACGATGCTGCTTCAGCGTCGTCTAAGTTATCATACCATGGAAAAATTCCTCACAATGGCGAGCTATGTAAAAGACCGAACCAGTCCTATTGAGATAGTGTCGATTTTCTAATCGGCATTTCTCGCTGATTAGCATTGGTAACATTCTCCAGTAGAGTTGTCGTTCATACCTCAACATAGGGTACGACTAAAGTGCGTATATGACTCATATCGGCGGATATGACTGAAAAGTGCTGATATGAAAAGATAATGGATTTTTAAATGTATTTTCCTTTATTTTTGTTCTAGCAAATATCGTTCTGTGACAAAAATACACGTCGCTAATGTGTAATGTTACGATCGAATGAATTTAAAAGTGTTTTTCATTGGCATTTTTATTTCAGTAACTCAAAATTTATATCCGCGAATATGAACGACTAGTCAGACCACCGCTTTTATTAAATTGCTCTATTTTGAGGCAGTCTTAACATATTTATCACTTTGCAGATCACCAAGCTGTCCTGAAAACATTGATAACAAAGTATTTACTCATAATACGGGTTTGTATTATTTCATCTTTCTATTTTAGTATTCAGTATCATTTTTAAGTCAAATGAACTGTGCCACAGTAAAAGAGACATTTAGGCGATTGTGGCCAATTTAGATCCAGATCAGCCTGCAATCGCTTGAAAGCTGTTTGCTTAAAAGCGGTTTTCTGACAATAACAAAAAGTCTTATTGGATACTAATTAGACTGCCATTTCCCTGTGACCTCAAATAGTATTATTGTCATTAATCAAATGATTTTATTTCGAACATTAATCAAGTGTTTTTTTCTGGTCCCTCGGGATTAATGACTCCAGCACTTTATTGTTGAGAATTGAATACTGCTTAAGGCAATGTTAAGGGGCGTGAGAGATGTTGCATCTATCATTATTTCTCATGAACTGACTCAATAATACCGAGTCGGCAATATTTGTCTTCATTTTTGGTTTGGTTGCTCTGACGAGGGATCGCAAAATTTCAGAATCTTACTAAAAGCCTAGTGGTAAAGTGTCGTCTTTGATTACTAAAGCTAACCGTATACCATAACAAATAAAGTTTACACACATGTTTTTATAACAAATCGTCTTTGTTGTGTAAGACATATATGGACATGATCAATATCCTTATTCATGACTAGATATCAAACATACACTGTGTTTTCTTATTGTAGTTATAAATGCATGAAAGTTGAGTCAATCTTGTTTGCTGTTTTGAAAATGTAAATTGAAGAAATATAACGATAAAGAAGTGTTTCGAGAGTATTAATAAGTATTACCATATTGCTCAAAACAGACACTCCATTCACGCATACAATTTGATCAATTGTTTGCTAAAATGTTCCACATAATCTATACTTTTAACTGGTAGTATATTGACTAGAGCAACATAACTGTAGCTTGCTAAGACAATCATGAACGATTGCTCGACTGTGTGTTGCATTTGGATCTACGTACAATGCTGTTATTGTGAAACTTAACGTTTAAAACAAAAGTACCTTTCTATTATTTCTTTAACATATTTTATGTCGCACCATTTACAATCACAAACTTATGCATACCTTTCGTGTACAACGTGGACATGCGCTTGTATAACTATTATGATTTTTATTATTGATACATAGATTGCTTACGCTATATTTTGTTTGTTTAATCGACTTGTTTAAGATGGAGATTTTAGTGTAATACCAATATATAATGCAACCTACGCTTACATATAATGATAGCATGCGCATCCGTAGTAGAAATATAGTGTAAAATAGTTATTTTCAACAACAATCTTTTTTTGTAAAAAGGAGATATTCCGTCAAAGATTTGTATTGTGTATGTGATTTCGCCCTCAGACGGTGTTCAACAGTCGTTTTTGACGATGCTGCGTCTTTCATGACACTCCATTATCATGGCATTATTAATTCATTCCCTCAATTATTAAAACCAGTGTACAGGATCACGTGACTTCGTGGGGTTCCCGCTTTGAAAATAACGGATATTAACACGGTAAGTTGTGCTTTATTTCCAATGACTTTTTAAAACATTTTTTCCAAGAATTTCAACAAGTGCATGAAAGACAGATTTTTATACTGATCATGGCAATGTGAGATACAGCATAATTACGTTATTTAATAAGCCTGTGTTCTTTTTCAAAAATCGATTTATACTTCACGGTTATGCTTCACGCAAAGTGAAATTTTGTCACCGATTTCAGACGTATCCAATGATTTTTTATTATATATAACTTAGGACATCGACACAAACTGCGACAAAAACTGTCTTGTATTCGCTAAAGATTTGTGCAAATGTTATTTAATAACTTGAGATATTTGCTAAAATAAAGTTCTTAACGATGCGATTACATTCTTTCCAGCCCGTGTGTAAACCCCTGAAAACCCCGTTCATTCTGCACACTGATAGCGTAGGAACATGATAGACACAAGAAAAGTGCAATTTAAAAAAAGAGGAGTGAATGTCGCCTCTATGCCGATGTAGATGCGACCTTTGGTTCACCTCATTTACGGTTTATTCATTTTTTACAGTTATTGTCACGAATGCTTGCTCGGGGAATTACACGAGGGATATCACGTCAGATTTATCAATAAAGACTTACTTTATTGTATAAGTCGGCTAATTGCCAAGAGCGTTTACGTGGTAAACATTCAACAAAAGGTGACCTGGCGACTAACAGTATTGTATTCATAACAGTTTGTTGTGTGTTATATCGATTTAACGATATTATCTCTAGAGCTAATTGTGAGCTAACTACGTGGTATTTATAAATAAACAAATATCATGTTCGAAACATTAAGAAATGGGCGAATACATATCATGGAATGCAAACGATCTAGGAGAACATAAGGTTAGCTAAAACTTATTTATTTTAGCTCGATTGCATCGAAAGCACGATAATATTTTAAAGGCTGGGGAAGAAATATGAGCATCATAACGACACAAAAACATTGTTGATCTGCGTCATGACAAGCGGTATTATGCCAGTTGCGGAAATCATAGCTTCAGACCAGACTGCGCGGTTGCAATCCTGTCCTCAAATTAGACCACGATACCTTTTGTGACTTGAAAGGGTACCTCTTGACCATACTGCATAGATGCACAGGATGGTCTGTAGATGCATTTTCCGCATATGGCATAATATCAATTTTTTAAATGACACAGGTAAGTTGTCCTCTGGGGACACCACAATGTTAATTTGATAAGTTGCTAAATTGATGCTCGCAGTTTATTATATAAATATAACATATGCACCGCTATTTCCGTTATAATTCCGAAACATATTATATCCGAAAATTGCGAAATGTTATACATATGCAATAGATTCCAGTAAAACCCTATTTCATGTATTTGGGTTATGCTTTTCGTATAATTGTCATGACAAACGCTTTGAAATTTACGTGAATAGATTATTGTAAGAAGAATGTCTGTCCTATAAATGTTTAAATGCAATTTATATTGTTCTTTATTATAACATTCCTGTTCAACATTATCCATTTTTCTTCAAAAATTGAAATAACATTGTTTTGCTTTTTTACTATAGTTTTAGTTTGAAAACAAAACCCTTTTCATCTTAATAGTCCATCTTAATAAACCAATGGAGTTTACTGAATAAGTATTTCATATAAAATTATACCAGTGTTATGTTCCATTAGCATCTTGTATAACGTTTGTTCGTTTTTGTAATTTTAACTGAAACGGCATAAATCGTTCCAAGAGACATATGACCGACCAAACGAAAACAGAATACAATAGTATGTTTTCGTGCTTTAGCCTTTCAAACTAACATAAATATTAAGTATATTCTGTTTACACTTGTAAGTTCATGTCTGAAAAATAGAACAAGTATGTAAGTCAAATAAACGCGACTAATTTTAAAAAGGCAAATTGTTCCTTAAATATGAATTACATTTTTGATAGAGGCTTAAACACAAAAAGACAAACGTTTAAATCGAACTTAATATGTAACCCAAACTCTAAATTATGGATATTCAAAACAGTATGCATGTCTTGATTACATTAGTGATGTGTTGCCACAGATCGTGCGTTACTACTAGGCGCTAATAAATTATAATATATATATGCATGTACTTTAACTTTGTTTATGATAATGGTTATATATGTTTTAGCATTATTATTTTTTATTGCTCAGTCAAAAGATGCATGAAGGCGAAGGACATCCGCATCCGCACCGCAATAGCATATCTGCACATCCGATGCGATGAAAGTCAAACTCTTAAATGAAAACTATACTTCAAAGCTGTCGATAAAACATAAAGCAAATGTAAATGGACAGAAGAAAAATAACCTTTGAATCTGTTCGGTGACATATTGGTGACATTCACTTGTTTGTTTCTATCTTGTTCCCACGACATACTCCCGGCCGTTATTCACTTGCCTCACCTCTTTTTAAGATGCATTAAAAAATGAACCAATGCAACTTCCGAGATGGCGCTCAGGCCCGGAGGTTTTGAAATGTCACGGATAATTTGACAGGGTGATAAGTTTATATAATTTTTTTCAGCATATATCGCATTATTTTTAAAATCGGGCAATGCAGTGCGAAACAATGAAGATTATTTCATCAAACAATTTACAGAAACATACATTCTCAACCCACTTAAAAACGTGATAAACTTTATAAGTTGTTGAATGGTGGAGTTTGTTTTAAAAAGCATTTCGATGTGTTTTTCCTGTGTGACGAGCCAATTTCCACGCAATTTAATCGCTCACAACATCAAACGATGGCCTACACCATATATGATATGCTGCATGCATACAAATATTGGCTTCTTGCCGACGTAATAGACAAGTTTGCATTATTCCAAAAAGGATGGAGCCAATGCGATGGAGATTACGCTAATGAAAGGAGGTGGCGCAATGCAGGATGTATCGATTAACAGTCGTATCGCAATTAAATCATCACATGACGTACGTTCGATAGATCATGTTATTTGCAATATTTACTTTATTTTTCAACGTACATACGTAGGCCAAAATATGTACAGAACATAAACACATGCTTTATTAACTAAGATGTTTCTTAAATATATAAGTTATCAACTAAATCTAGAAATCACCAACATGAATCAAACCTACAATATACCATATACACCAAGCAGGGTAATACTCAATAAAACCAGTAACAAAATTCTCAATTTTATCAAAATAGTTCATCGACAGCAATCTTTGTATCCAGTAAGATAATTAACGAGATGAAGATAATACTTCCTCTTGAAACGATGATTTGTTGCCCTCAATCCAAATGCTTAATTTACTAAAATGCCAATGTCAACGAATCTTAATTAGACTTATATATCTTGTTTTTATCACTATGAACTCCAAACAATGAAGATAGATCGGTCTTTGTCCGTAAACTTGTTTGTTAAATACGTGTTAAATGTTCTTATCTTACAAAGACGAACGTTTAATTCCACAAGATATTATTAGAAAACTACTTTTTCAAATTAAAAACACACGCGACTCAAATGTCCTGAAGTAGTCAACTTACGAAAATAAATGTAAGTCCTGTAAACATAATAGAAACCACAAAACTAGCAATAAATGTGCATTGGCGCCACCTACTATTCTACGCGCCACATCCTTAGTATTGGCTCCAATTCTTTTTGAAAATAATGCAAAGTTATCTATTAGATCGGCTAGAGTCCGATATTTTGTGCACGCATTAATTTGTACATGTTAACAGCAATCGTTTTATGTAATGAGCGATTTAATTGGCTGGGAATGTGCTCGTCACACAGGCAAAAACATAGATTTGCTTTTACGATTTCTACAATGCCACGACTTATAAAGTTTCTTACGTTTCCAAATGGCTGTTAATTGTATGTTTCTTTACATTTGTGGATGAATTTATGTTCGCTGAATCGCACTACATGGGCCGATTTTTTTAAAATAATGCGAAATATGTTGAAAAAAACATATAAAACCTAATCACCCTGTAACATTATCCGTTCAATATCAAAACATTATGGCGTAAAGTAGCATTGGATCATTTATTAATGCATCTCAAAAAAGCGGTAGCGCCATGATTAACGGCCTTGATACTTACTCAACGGAACGTCTTGCTCACTCGTGGGAACTAGTTAGCTATGTCTCGAGAACGACTTATTAAGTTTAGGGAACCAGATAGAAAAAGTGGAGTGAACAATTAAATAAAATGAGTGCAATTAAAAGAGAGAGGTGCAGAAAGTGGGGGATCATTAAACAAAATATAAGAGAACGGTTAAGCTATATCGTGGGAACGACTTACAAAGTCGATGAAACGTGCTAGATAAAACAGGAGTGCAAAACTAACAAAATTCTGAATAGCAGACCAGTTATATTGAAAGGTTAATAGATAAAGAAAGCACATAATTATGGATATGTAAACCAATATGTCTTGATAACATCGTCATGGATGTGTTGTCACAGATGGAACGTATTTGATCGTGCGTAAATCCTAGCCGCTTATAAATTATAATATACTGCCAGCATGCACTTTCACTGTGTCTATGAAACTGGCTATATAAATTATGTTACCATTGTAAATTAGCTATGTTAGTCAAAAGGTGCATGATGGTCAATGTTATCCTCATCCGCAATGCTAAAGTACATCATATGTTACATAAAACATAGTGCAAAGTGTGCAGAATTATAGTGATTGTCACAAAAATGCAATACAGATGAAAAAAGTTTGTGAGCAATTATAAATTCTCAAAAATGATAATTTCTTTCAAACTGCTTGAAACACAATTGTTCGTGTTTATATGTAAATAACAGATAGATGTTGTTTACGATACAGTATGGTAATCGATATATCATCGTTTCTAACGATTTGAAATAAAAAACAAGGTGGTTTACTATATATGTAAAATGTAATAAATGTATTCCTATTTCACAGCTATTTATCGCGATCCTCGAACATAAATGAAACCCAATGTGTATATCTGATGTACTAGAGATATATTATTCCTGATAATTGATGCTTTGGATGACACACTTTGAAATTGCTATATTCTGTTAACAGGTCTTTTATATTATTACTTATGTAATCCTGATAAGATTGATTGCAAACGAATCTGTGAGCAAGTGCTATTACATTTCGAGGATTCATATATTACCGACGCATACCTAGGGCGGTAACCTCTCCACATATGTGAACAAGTCCGTTTAACCTTCTAGGATTTTTCCGCTACTGGTAGAAAACATGTGACGGTTAATTGCAAAATGGGAAGACATTGCCCACTAATATAAATCCTAGGATTAACATTACTGGTGAATGTCCATAGTTTCTTAATCACTGTAAATGTATGAATAATGAATTATTGTATTTAAATATTGGTGAAGGTCAACTCAGTGTTCCTTGCGATACATGGACAATTTTAGAAGTCTTATGTCCGAGTTGTGTCCTGTATGTTTGCAATCAAAGTTCTCTTGTTGAACTATTGTCATCACTCTTTTAATGGTGTCAGTCATCTTGCGGTGTGCGTCGTTAACGTTAAGCTCTTAACCATTCTTAAAGTGCTTTTGATCAGTCGTATTGAAGATATGTGCAGAAAATATATTAAATAAGCAATGGCGATATCTTTTTCAGCCACATAATTGTTTATAGTTTGATATCACAAAATGAAAGTGAAAGTAGAACTGTCAAAAAAGACAACCTGTCGACGAGTTGATTTTGCTGGCACGAGAGGGCGATTACACTCAATGTGTTTACATTTTTACCATAGGCTTTGTCAATGACCTTTGTAGTATTGGTGACTTTGTCATTTTTTATTGTTATCATGTAACTGCATGATTGTGTATATGTTGGCAATACACCAGGGATAAATATTGATTAAATATACTTATTTAGCTTATAATAATCTGAGAACTATAGCCAGGTCAATTAAGTACTTAAAATATAAAAAAATGTCTTGATATCAGGAAGACTTGACCATGCATGTCCTATATTTCAAAATCAAGGCCCTGGTCTGACACATTGTTAACATTTACGTAAAACTGTTACCAGGCTTCTGAATTCAGTTTTCATTAAACTATAGAAGGCAATCTAAATCAGGCACTGATTTTCCTTGTTTTAAAACAGTCGTAGATCAGTTGTGGCCTCTCGGTAATGACCCATTTTTTGCTTACGTGTCACGCCCTTAAAACTTTCCACACTTCTATAATAGCAAATCAAAATTCAGGTTATCTTCAATGGTACATTTAAACTTTAGCTCTGTTACAAGAGTGCTGGTAAAGTCATGTCACATATTTTAATCTAGGCCATGTTAAAATCAAAGTGTCAAAGACAAATGAAAGATGCGTTAATAAATAAGTGTGCAATTGTTTACTACTGCTATGAGTTTTGATATAATATAACTGATGACCATCATGTGAGAGACAATTCACATTATCTTAGTATATCAGGTTTAGCATCATTTTAGATAACAAAGTTGGCTAGTTTTCAATGTCGCTTCTGGGGATCAAACCCGCAGCACAACCTCCTGTACTCATTTCGACACTCTACCCCTCAGCTTTTATGAAGATTCTGAGAATTTTTGATCCCTCGAGAGCAACCAAACCAAAAATTAAGTCAAATATTGCAGACTCGGTTTTATTGAGTCGGTTCATGAGACATAATGGAGCTCGATTGGTCATTTTCGGCTCGGGTACTACTTTCATGTACCCCGGGTACTCAGTATACTTACATGTACCCCGGGTACGGTAAATATACGTAATCGTACTCGGTCGATATTAGACTGTACCCGAGTTGTATTCCCACCCAAAATCCGATGTCGTAAAACGCGCAACCGATTATCTTAAACAAACTTCTCTTTAAAAACATACTGTATCAACATGCTTTTTGAGTATTTGTTTAGATAATACAGAGGCCATTTTACAGAAAATTGACATAAATGTGAATATATCATTTTTTTTAAAATAGCCGACAACGACTCATTTAGCGTTAAATTTCCCGGGTACGTTTAAGTAAATTTACCGTACCCGGGGTGAATGTAAGTATACTTAAGTTTACCCGGAGTACGTGTAAGTAATACCCGAGCCGACAATGACAATCGAGCGAAAATGGAAGGTGCAACATCTCTCATCGCCTTAAGCACTATTGAATTCTCAACAGGAAAGTGCTGGAGTCATTGATCCCAAGGGACCAGAAAAAACAACACTTATGTTCTAATAAAATTATTTGATTAATGACAATTCTATTATTTGAGTCATGTCACAGGAAAAGCGCAGTCCAATCAGTATCCAATTAAACTATTTCTATTGTCAGAAAATCGCTTTTAAGCAAACATCTTTCAAGCGAACGCAGGCTCTTCTGGATCCAAACTGGCCAAAATCGCCTTAATGTCTCTTTTTCTGTGACACAGTTCATTTTACTTTATATTGATATAAGGTACTAACATTGAAACAAGAAAAAGAGTACAAACCAGTAAAGAGTTTGTAATCAATGTTGAAATAAGGACAGCTAGGTGATCTTCAAATCCCCTTTGATATGTTGATATCGTGTATCATAGTCATTCAATAAGTCGCAAAATGCTCGAATACAATTTAGCGAGCAAATGTTACTTAAATTGATAACAAAAAAAAAACAATATACCAGTTTTGCCGTGTCAAGCTGTCAAGGTCCAGAAAGTCCTTCATTGACATCGAATATATTCTTCGAATTCCATCCATTGTTGTCATAAGCTGAGATTTAGTGAATAAATGACTCAAATATCCTAAATAACAGTTTCTAAATAGCAAAAAAGACGATTATTACTGTAAGAAAGTTTTGACACGAGAGTAAACATTCTCTAAAGGGCGCGGCCATTGTTGTATGTTGAGGCACGAACGACAACTCTGCTCGGAGAATGTTATCAATGATAATCAGCGAGGTATGCCGATTAGAAAAATCGAGCTATCTGAATCGGACTGGCTCGGTCTTTTACAGAGGTCGCCATTGTGAAGAAATTTTTCATGGTATGACAACTTAGACGAGCTGCTTCGCTGAATCAGCATCGTCAAAAATAGGCATTCGGTTGTGTCAACAGATGGGACTATCTATAAACAGTACACACTGTCTTATATGCTAGTGGGTATATACGTACATCGCAGAATAAATAAACGCATTTACCATTGTCTTAACGAAAATATGAAATTCCACAGACAGTATCAGGATGAAGTTATTGTAAGCCTCAGCTTGTCTTTATTGTAGGCATTAAACTATTAAATATAGGAGCCTTCATTTGTCAAAAGTATGTTTTACTCGTAACAGTCACTAAGCGAAACCTTAGCGGATTGATTGCAAACAGATTTGATGCATATGCATATGTTTATTACATACACAAGTTTGCAGTAATTGCGCGTTAGGTATTTTGGCATAAGCATTTTATACATGTATAGTTAAATAAATGTAAATATTTATTTTACCCAAACGAAATATTGAAACTAGGCTCTGCTTTTACTATATTTAACAAAGATACAGTCTATCTTTTCAAGTATCGAAGTAGAATTGGAAAATGAACATTACTTTTTATGATAGTTTATCGTGTTTACTAAATTGACAAAATTAAACATCCGTTCATTTTCTTAGACTTAGAAGTAAAATCGGTCTTATTGTAGCTTAGAGGCGGTGCAAGAATACCTAGTAATGTGAGAACTATAATACTTCCGGTTAGTCTTCATTTTCTTCTTGCAAGCATTAGTCAATTACATATAAGTAATACTAAGCGGCGTCATGTGCATTGATTACATATTTTCGATAATTTTCATTGTTAGAGACGAGATATTGTAAATTATTACTCAACGTGAACTATTGTTTGTTATTGGACTAAACGCCATGGCGATATAACAACACACACTGTGATGACATTGTGCTACAATTATTAGTATACTCTATTTACCAGTCACTTCACATCTTTCTACAATTTAAATCCCTGCATTAGGAGTTTCCTTCACGGGCTTTCTAATATGCTTGACACGTTGGTAATTACCAACTACAGTGCATTTGAATTACATTCGCTTTCCAAACAACACAGAATCTGCGTTCACATTTTAAGTTAATGTCAATAAACTGAACCGTATTTCTCATTATCTTATTTCACAGACATGTAATAAAGAACATCAGACAAAAAATACGAATAATAAAGTTTAACATAAGTGTACATGTATTCTACTTAATACTCATTTCTTGCAGGGTCTGGTGAATTCGGTTTTGAAGTCGACTCAAAATATATGATGATAAGCGTTCCCTAACAATAACCATATTTCTTAAACTGAAAATGAGGATTTGATTTCTTATAACTTTTACTTGTTTTTTTTTTTGTCAAATGTATGACAATGTTTCTGATCTTCCTAATCATTTCTTAAGAAATATTAATACCCTTGTTTTAATTTTAACATCAGATTACGTAATACGATATATGTGTTTATAGATTAAACAATACTTTTTGTGTTGTCTTTACCTCTTAAAGTAGCTTAAATTATTCAGACTTGTAATAATACGGTCGTTTTATTTTAAGAATCATAAAGAGAACAACACAAAGGTGGCTTACAGCCATAAATATTTAACTTGATAATGAATAATAATAAATGTATCCTTTTCAGTTCACCATAAATTGTAAGTAATGCTGGTTATGAAGTCTGTACAAGCAATTTAGCCTCCGCATTGTGTTTCTCCAAGTCATATATATATCTTTAGTCAAAACTTTTGCCTTAAGTAATGTTTTGTTAAAGCTGAACAATGTAAGTGTAATGAAATGCGTTGCTTTTGTTGTTGTTTTGCTTTGCAATGATCTTAAAAATCTCCATTTTATATAAAGGCCACGAGTCACTTGATTTTCATTATTTCTTCGATATAAACACACTAGTAAAACTTTTAGTTTGCACTTACTCAAGTTCCATTTTACCGTTATAGAAATGATAAATTTGAAACAATGATTTAGAAGTATAATTGTTGAAAACAGTGTATTCCAATGTTATTACATACGTATATAAACCACTTTATCATATTTTTATTCTACATATAATTATATAGATTAAACCTCAAGTACGATAATCAAAGAACGCAGAATGCAAATCAATTGCTGCCACAATTAATTCTATTTTTAGGTTTTTCTTATATTTTATATCTGACTAATAGTTCTGCAACCTAGAAGCTAGCGCCTCCTCCCAACAAAGCGGGAAGCTTAAGAACGTACCGTTTTGCGGCACAATGGCGATAGGTTGTTTAATATGAAAGTCATTGTTTAAGGTCAAATGTTTACAATTTATCAACCAAGGGATTTTCCGACCTTTCTATTCTACATACCTTTAAGGATTTCAAATTAATTTTGCACGAGTAGTGATCTTTATCAGATATTGATATTGTTATTTACTTATTTAATATTTTTTATTTATAAGGAGTTTCTTTAATGTTCAACTGAAAATGAAAACTTTTGCCTGGATAAGGCCTTTTTCATAAGTTAAAAACCATTAAGGTCCATTACTTATTTTCATTATTTTCCATTCCACGGTACTAATTTGGTTAAACAATGAAGCCTTACTATTTATATTGCATATCATTTGTGTTTCTTCTCACGAGATGAGACAAAATAATTAATCGTAGTATAGACAGCTGGGTCAATTTGTACACAAGTCTCGATTAAAAAGGGTCATAACTTGAGTTAACATATCTTCTTTGGCATTAATTAAATTATCTTTTTTTGTTATTATTTAAGATTGTATCTGATGTACCGAGTGCATTTTGGCCAAAAATGAATGTTAAATGTTTCCCCACCCCATAGTGTTGACTCGTCATGAATGGTTGATACATTGTGTGCGTGCAAACAGCTTTAGTGAAGTAAATCCGCGAAAAACTCAGTAAAAGTGTTACTTTTAGACTATAATGGTATACAAAACACGTTCCAAATATAACATATGGGTTATAAAAGCAAATACCCTAGTAACTGCTGTCTTAATGCCTATGTTGTCTGTATTGTTTAGTATCACACTTATAAATGGTTTAATGCTTATTATCCACACAATCTTCGAGTCTACAGGTGTACACTTGTTCACAGTATATGCAAATTAGTTTAGAACCAATGAAAACGTTTGACAACGAACACATTTTGAGGGTATCCTACTTAAAAGATAAGTAACGGCCACAATAGTCAACACCTTCTGTGCATCAAATCAACAAAATAGTAAATAAACATTAATATTCACACAAACAAACCAACCGTTTGACAGCTGGCTGGTTGTATATATCATATGACTTGCTGGTTGGTATCTTTTAAATAAGCCGTTTGAGAGCGTTTTACCCATCATGCACTCATAGATTTTATTTATCGGCGAGTCTATACATGATGTGTTTATGAATTTAAATGCAACGTGTTAAAATCTGATTCACCGTTTGTTTTACTATAGGGATAATACACGCTTTCGATGGCATGATCATCTGCGGGCGCTCGAAAAATCCGAACGGATTTTGAAAGCGCCCGCAGATGATCATGATCGCGAAAATGTGTATTTTCGCTATTATTGCTTAAACAAATCACACATACCAAAATAATTTTAAATAACATTGAAAACAATATATTTGGTTCATTCGACATCGACAAAATGATTCGATTATTTCAATACAGTTCAAGGTTGTGTTTTGCATATGCCTCACTCGGTCATCATCCGAAATGACGAGGCTTTACCTTCGGATAGGCAGTTTTCGATTTAAAATGTGTTTAAACAGTGGATTAATGCAAAGTTGAAATGCAGCCGCGCAAAGTAAGAAATGAGGCATTGTTTTAGAATTTACAGCAGGAACGTTGAAGGAACATAAACACTTACATTTACAGCATAGTCTTTTGAAAGTGTTGGGTAATTAACCTTAACTTCATTGACGTTGCCAATAAAATAAAGCTTGTGTCAAGAGAGTGCAGATGGTATTACTTGAAAAGTAGATTGAAATAGTCATAATCCCTACATGCATGAGGAATCTGGTGCTTATTCAGTTCCCCATTTATGCTTTGAAAGTCGTCGAAGGCTGAAGAAGGGAAGTAACTGCGCGTGGACCAGATTATGGATATGAAAAACACATAACAGGGCATGAACGGCACGTGAATCGCATTGTTAATGCACGATTTCTCCCGTTCAAGCCCTCCTTTTGCCAAGTTTCTGCACCCCGCCAGAGGGCATGATAGATAGAGTTTATGCAATAATAGCAAAACACTAACAAAAGATGCTATAAGTTACCCGATGCTCTATGGCTTGTCTATATAAGGATACTTCGTTTTCATCACGTATTTTGATCGACATCGGGAAACAACGCGCCGCTTGTTATGCTATAATATATATGATCACTATCCTAAACTCACACAAGGTTAGCATTTCTATCGAAATAGACCTCGACTTTGCATATAGACTATTTGCAAAGTTTAGGTCTATTTCGATAGTAGTGCTAACCGTGTGTGAGTATATTATAGTGTATATAAGTGACTGCTGCATATAATGAATGTAGTAACTGCTGTATACAGACACGTTTATGTAGCAAGTCTGAGAGCCTTTAAAAAACATGACGGTGATTTCGGAAATACTTCACATAGAAGCTTGTCGATATCATGACTGTTGACTGTGGAATTGTAAAATCATAAAACCATATTAAATCCATAGAAATACAACACAGCATTACATTTTCCTTACGCCTACTAGAAATTTAAAATATCAATAATCTCTATCTAAATATGAGGTAAACACGCAATTTTGAAATTGACTTTTAAATCAGTTTTAGTTTGCATTAGAAAAATGTGATCAAAATGAAAATTAAACTCATGTATTTCGAATACTGTTTCTAAATCGGAATACGCATTTAGTTTTGAATGATCTATGGACTGGAAATACTTTTGATGTGCATGATCATTGAGGGAATGTGACCAAAATAAATTTATAAAGTGCCAAGTTAACGATCATTAACAAATGTTAATTGCGACAATTTTTTAGAAACAGCTGCATACGTCTTAATGATAGTAAAAAAACTATTGTTGGCGCAATTAAATAAATGTGCATTGATTCACTTCCGATAGCTTCTCGGTGTATGTTCATAAGATGGCGTATGTAACATCCGTTGCACAAAATAAATCACATCCTTACTATACATAGTTAAATATATAAATTAGGAATTTATATAATGAACACATTTAATCGAAAAAAAGGATGCATGCTGTTGTGCAATGTTATCAATTTGGTGCTTTTTAATATTGGTTTAGAATGTAGCCTAAAGGATGAATCTAAGTTGAGGAAATATAAATGTCAAATAAGGATTGAAAAATATCACGATAACTATTTATTGCAAAACGCAATCACTAAAATATATCGAAGCATAGTGTATATATACTGTATCGCATTATTAATGATAATACTTGTGTAATATGTAAAGATTTATTTATCAGGAAGGGGTGATGCCCCTGATTCATAGGAACCAGAGTTTGTTCTCTGCAAAATCGGCATCAGACAGGGAGATTATATAGATCAAACTGAGCAGAAATTGTTCAAAATTTAAAACACTAATTAAATATAGTATATACATATTGCGAAACTACTGGAATGGAATTCAATGAAATAAAACCGAAATCATCGTGTTTGGTAAAGGTGGTGTCTTAAAATTTGCGAACGTTGGTTTTTAAGAGAACAGCACAAAATTGGCACAACTCAATACAAAGTGAAGTCGATTTTATTATTATAAATGCTTTAAATGCATCAAGAGTCTGAGAGATAGCTCTCGCTGAATATTCAAGTAAAGGTTTTAATAGCTCTTGCAAAATTTTGCAATGGTAACCATACAATCGTGGTTCAATTTGGAAGACATTTAAGATTACCATTTGAATCGCGATTTTATACACAGTGTTCAAATGATGACATCATCATAATTGATTGCAAATTCCACGAATATTTTCATTGTGATATGTATGGTGACCTGAGGTATTTATATTTAAAGTCGTGGTTCTCATCTAAAGAGAAGTCTTCGAATGATGACAACACGAGTAGGAAATTACCACGTTACCTATTCCAACTTTACAGGCAATAAAAATTTACGAAGAATGCTATTCAATTTATAGAAACGAATAACATTACTTTGAAATTAATAATATTGTAATATTGTATTATGTATTATGGGCCGAATGCCTTCATTTACTAAATAAACTTTTTTCTGCTTTGTGGTTTTTCTGAAGAATTATGAAAACAGCAATCGTAAGGTAAAATTTGACGGTGTTAGCAAAATATTCGGATTGCCATGGGAACATTTTCTAATAAATAGGAACACATTGACACCGAGCAGCATTTTTGTAGTTTAATCAGTTGTAAGAACCTGAATAAAAGTCTGCAGTTTTACTTTCCTCTAAAGTGAATACTTCTCAATATAGTGTGACAATAGAAATTTGCTCAAACGCTTTCTTAATTGAATGTTATTATCGATGCGTAGTAATGTGTTCAACAATTTATAATTCCAGCGCAATAGTTTATGTGATTGGATTTCACACGTCACGTGTGCTAGCTGCCCTAATGGCGCTATCAATTTCCTCCATGCCTAGGGCCGCCATATGAAATGAGCTGTCTTAGTCCGAGCAGAAACAACGCATAAATGAACATTTGCAATGTGGTATAGGTTTTTTCAAAGTTCACTACGTATTGGTCACATATTGAAGATGCAGAATTGTTTTCGTAAACAAGATTAACAAATTTAAATATGAGTAAATAACATGTAAAAATGTTGAAGATTAACGATTGAAGAATGATCTACACAGAATAAAAGATATGTTTAATATACTCTGTGCACTAAACATTCCGAAATGTCGAATTGAATGGGTTGGAAAGGCACCCTGGAAAATACGATGGCGGTCATTTTAACGTTGAGCCTAAATATTAATTAAAATACTCTGGAGTTTAAAATAATATTTAACATATGATTTTTTAATTTTTGTGTATAAAAGAGGTATGGTGTGAAATTGTATCGCTTTCCAATAGAGTCTAAACTGTGATTACCATTGGTAAACAATAACGGTTATTTTCACATTTCGAAATATTTATTTTCAATTCTTTATTGTGACGACCTAAGATGCACGTTGACTTGACATAACGGTATTCATAAAATAAAGAACAAAATAAATTTAAAATTCAAACGGGCTATACAGTCAGGCTAATGAGATTCTTATTTACCAAATACTCTATTTTCAATAATGTATAACGTAGTATTATTAATGTTTAATAGTCTGTACCTTTGCAAATATAACATACACATTGTTTGGTAATGTAATGTGTTCCTGTTTTGTGTTGGAACAACAAACTTCAATAAATTATAACCGTTTCAATATTTACAAAATCCTACTACAAAATGGCTTTCTTATAATAAATTGTGCACTTTGTAGAATTAATTGAACGGTTAAATGTTTCATAATTTTTCAATAATTGAATTATGTGTACACGAACACTTAACGGAATTTGATTGCTACGTGAACCCATAATAAAAAACCGATAGTTTTCGCTGAGGATGAACAACTTTGGAATGCAGTACAGACTGCACCGAACATTAACTTTAATGCCATTAAACTGAGTGCAAATAAACATTAATTTAAATTCATACCATGCTACTCTTTTTATATACTGAATTTGTATTTGTGGTTAACTTTATCGAAATATGATTTTCTTTTGCTGCAATATTGCAACATTATTTGAATATTTACAGTATTTACGGACTGAATAACCAACCAATTCTGGCCTATATGGTGTATTTAGACGAGACCACCAGAACAAAGCATTGAACGAATTGGCCAATGAACAGGAGGAAGACTTGCGACTCCGGAGCAATAAACCCATCTTTTGTACACTAGAAAGGGCAACATCACAAAACTTGATTTGCTATTGCAGAAAAATTAAGGCGATGATATACATTAAAACGTTTCAAACTCAGGTCTCAATATGAACCAATTAAATGCCCTGTTATGGGAAATTATTTAGATAAAACTAGGTGAAAGTAAATATTATTTTTGTAAATTAATATAAAGTAAATGTAGTTTACTTATGCTATGATGTTTATATGGTACACGTAATATCATCTATATGTCTTTATTAACTTATCATTTCATGTAAAAATATAGGCTGATATCATTTAATTTTTTGTTTATTTACTTATTGCTTGAACTATGGCGGTGTGCATAAACTTGGCAAAAGAAGGGCTTGAACCGGAGAAATTTTGTATTAACAAGGCGATTCACGTGCCGTTCAAGACCTGTTATGTATTTTTTATATCCATAAACTGGTCCACGCGCAGTTACTTCCCTTAACTTAGTTTAAAACCCAAGCCTTCGACGACTTTCCAAGCATAAATGGGGAACTGAATAAGCACCAGTTTCTTCATGCATGCAGGGATAAAGGCTATGAATATTTCAAATAACTTTTCAATTATACCATATGCACTCTTTTGACAACAGCTTTATTTTATTGGCATTGTCCATGAAGTTAAGGTTATCTACTCAACACTTTCAAAAGACTATGCTGTAAATGTAAGTGTTTATGTACCTTCAACGTTCTCGCTATATGCTTGCAATACTTCAGTAACAATATGTTGGCAGTATTAACTTTTAGAAAATTTAGCCGGAACGAAATAAGATAGACCTGTACGAAAGAAACATCTATGAAAATTACTTATTTTGATGATATTTTTATCCGTCACGACAAGTACATTCAAAAATAATTCCTCATTTCTTACTTTGCGCGGCTGCATTTAAAATTTGCATTAATCCACTGTTTGAACACATTTTAAATCGAAAACAGCTTATTCGAAGGAGAAGCCTCGTCATTTCTGACAATGGCCGAGTGAGGCATATGTTAAACACAGCATTGAACTGTATGATGTCATATGAAGTAATCGAATTATTTTGTCGACCTCGAATGAACAAGACATATTTTTTTCAATGTTATTTTAATTTATTTTGGTATGTGTGATTTGTTTATGCAATAATAGCAAAAATACACATTTTCTGGGACATGATCATATGCAGGCGCTCTAAAATTCCGTTCCTGTCCTCGTGCTGCGCAGTCGGGCAGGAACGGATTTTTCGAGCGCCCGCAGAAGATCAAACCCTCGAAAACGTGTTTTATCTCTATATTACTGTGCGACAGTTCCGGTCTATAATACAAATAATATAAGATGTTCTATTGTCCATTATCCATTGTCTTTAGGAGCTAGACTAAAAAAGCACTAGTTTTAACAAAACATGTGACATGTAATATTTAAAAACTGAATGTGGTGTTTAAAGAAGTAAAAGTGTTGCTGAAAGACTTTTACCGTAATTGTGATAAAGGCGCAATGCAGGAACGTCAATAAAAAAAATATTATATGATCATTAGTTATTTTGAACATCCCTTTCGACAATAATACTGAACTATTGGTTAATTAAAACTTCATCACCTCAGTTTTTTTTCAAGTTATGACACCTGCTGCTACTTCCAGTACTTTAACATGTTTCAGTCGTGTTTTAATGAAGCCAATTCCAACCGTTGTTGGCGGATATGTTTTAAAGTGACCGTCAACCAGATTGACAAAAAAAAGAAAAGTTCTAAAATACCGTATTTTTTTACAATTATTAGTTTATATTGATTAAAATATCACGGTTGGTATATAACGTTACTTGAAAAAAGTTCATATTTTCAGTATATTCGGTAATAAAATTTCGCGATGTTTTTTTTTTATTGAATCTGGTTTACGGTCCCTGACGCTAAAATCTTATTAAATATAATTTTAAAAATTGTATATATGATTTTATCTTACAACTGCACATCAAAGGTCACCTCTAATTGACATTAAAAACGATACATTATCGGTACAGTTGATTCAAATACAATTTCCTTTTATCGGAATTGTATTATATACATGTGTTAAAATTTAAAAGTCTCTTCTTTGTCTGCGCCTCTGAAATATGCGTTTTTAATAAAGGTAACGTTGCAATTATCTTCTTAACTACATGCCATTTTAAAGACACATGTAATTGTCAATAAATGTAGATTATATGATGCGCCTTTTTTGATTGTTGGAGTGTAATATGTCAATCACGCAAAACTCAGAACTAATAGAATTGCCACTGCTTGAGTACATGTGTCAATTTAATGGTCGAATACGATAAAGTTCAGAAGTAAACATTATATACCACGCGGCTATAATTGTGTATCGTTTGTGCAACATGTCAAAACTGTTTAAATACTAAATATTATGCGCCCAAACCTCGTTGACTGTGTGAAGAATTCCATTGTATTTGTTATTGGGTAATCTGTTTCATATAAAAATCGTGTTATTTTTATATTAAATAATTGTTTTAAAGCAATAAAACTCAACTTCGATCATGCCGAAATGTACCAAATACAACAATTGAAAACGTTTTCTATATTTTTCCCTTGGTGTTGAAGTGCGATGCGAGTCATAAATACGAAGGCATTTTCATATAATTACTGCTGTAGAGTTGCAGACTAGGGAAGAAGGGATTAATATCTTAATCAGTCATACTGTCTGCATACTCTTGTAATAAATACAGTTTCACAAGCATGTTTATTACAGTTATTGTGTGCAGAGATGATCACGAAACACTAATAATCTTGAAGAAGTTCATGTTAGAAACATTATTTATGTTATAATCGTTGTTTAAGTCTAGCTTTATAAAAATGGTTAAATATAAAAAAATAAATTTCAATGTAATTGATATAACATCACTCTAATAGTAGTCATATTTGCACAATAAGCAGTTTTATATAATGATGTTGTTTCTAGGCGTCACTAGTTATATATACATTGGTTACATTACAATATATTAAAAGTACTTACTTTGTTTACTTCAAATCGAAGTGACAAACGTGTGTCATTTATATGCGTTTATAAAATGAATGATGGCCTGACTTTAGACTAATCATAAATAATATCATGTGATATTTTCAAATGTGTATTCATTCATGAACAATGATTTAAAGACGATACTTTTCCTATCAAATTTGTTGATAGCGATCATTCTCCTATAGATCTTCCTAAGTCTGAATGTTCTCCTTATATACCTTGTTTTTTTCTATGTATTCCGTAAAATTACTTGCTTTTGCTGTCAACATATGCAGTATTTACATAATAAGCCATGTTAATTGTTAAGAACAAAGAAACGGTTATAGCAATTGACATTGACTTAAATTTGACGCCAACTTTGTCGATTTTGAAATCGATTTGTAAAGAAGGACAAAAATTTAATTAGTTAAACTTTAATTTAATGGTCCACGTATATGTTTTGATTATTACCACTTACAATCACTCATGGTCTTTTTTCGATCAAATGATACGTTTTGTCAATAGTTGTTAATTTGTATCAAGGAGATTAAACAAACGGTTCTTTGTATTGCCAAGGAGTCTATATAAATAATCGACCAACAAAGGACACCTTTCTAGACGCCATTATATGTCGTTCAGTTAGGACAAACCTCAAATCACGTACACAAATATAGTAAATCTAGGCGTATTGAACATCACAAGCAAATGTCAATGTTGTTTTCCCGATGATGTTATTTTAAAGGAAGTCAATGTAATTTAACGGAGTTCAATGATTCGTTTTAAACTGTTTTTTAAACTGTTTTTGTCGTGTGTGCGTATAGTCATGTCAACGGCATGTTGTTGAATGTGATTTGATATTAAAATTTACCTAATGATCATATTTAAAACAAAGTCAATGCTATTTAACGGAGTTTAATGAATTGTCTTGAACTGTTTATATTGTCATTTGTACGTATTATCGAGTCTACGGCAGGCTGTTTTATGTGATTGAAATTAAAACAAAGTACGATCTAAGTGATGTAAGACAATAAGTTTATGTATTTCCTTTGGCTATTAAACATAAATAATATGCATTCTTTAAAACAAAATATACGGTCGAAAATGAATCGAAAAGATGTTTAGTTACAATTACATAACCTTATAAAATAAAGACTCGTTCTTAGTGACTGAGATAACACGGTTTGTCTTCATGGCTCAAGCGCAGAAGTGCGAAAACCGTAGATAGATATTTATTTTGTAGCGTAATGTTGTTTTATTATTGTATGTGTTTTCATATGACAAAAACTAAAATTATTAACCGACTGATGTTTGGTCATCATCTTTTCTTTTTTTTAAATCAACAATTTTTCCATTTCGTTTCATTTTTTCTACGAAGTTTTAATAATATACGCGGAAATAGCCTAAGCGACATATGTAATCGTGTATTATTACGTCATAATTGTGACGTCATATGATCACAAAAATTTTGCTCATTTTTATAGTTGGATATTACTTCATTTGCGTTTTGCATTATTCTTGCTTGATCATACTTGTGTGATTTTTTATCAAGTCGATTTGTTAATAACCATGGCACCAAGCAAATAACATGGTAAACAAGTAAATCCTGTCTACCTAAGGTAATAGGTGTATATATGTTTCCTTTTTACACTCGTCGAAAATTCCACCAGTAATATGAGCTGTTTTACTATAATATTATTTTCAAATCCTTCGTTTATTTGGTCTTGATGCAGTCAATGAACGTAAAGTTGTATACAGTAAATCCGAATCCGTCTTTGGTAGTAGTTTTTGATTAACGTTACCTATATACAGTGTTCGATAAAGTATTGATATATGACAGTAAGCAATTTACTTTTTGTCCATATATGAATGTCATTCGAAAAATAATATTGATGCCTGACATCGTATGAACTATATCAATATTTGTTTTCTTACGAGAAATAAAATGAACATCCTACAAATGCATAGATTAAATATATTATTACAGGTAGCACGACATACTTGTATAACTTTGAACAATACATCTACAATATATAAATCGAAATTAAAGTAACACCAACGCAATCAAAGGAAACATCTCTTAAGCTCTAAGTAGACGGTAAGAAAATGACAATGTATCTATACAGAAGTGTTTTTTAGTAAACGTTATCATAACAAAACCTTTATTTATGAATATACATACATGAGAAGCAACCGATATTTTGTTCGGCATTAATCACGTGTTCACTGTTAATACATGTACAGAGTTAAAAACATAAACCAAGCGGTTAAATCGGTCTTATTTTACCAGTGAACCAGTAGAATATGCATTCATATGCACACTCATTGGATAATGAAACTACAAAGACATACTCGCTAGTGGTTTTTATTTAATCCAATGCAAGCTACCGATTGACTTTACAATACATGGGCTAACATACAACAAAAAAAACCAGAATGAGCAATGAATACAACAAGGATCTCTTTACTAAGTAGCTTATAATACGAGTATACAATTCTTTGACAAGTATATACAAACAAACATATTACAGTTCTTGCAATACAATTGCAATATTAATAACACACTATTATCCCAACTTACATTTGCCTTAAAACTGATTTGATTACATATGCAGGGACATTTATAAACGTTTTTTTTGTTAGTGCAATATATATTTTATAATTTGCCAAAAAAATCGTTACACACGCTTTGTTGTGATACGGATTTTGGTGCTGCCTGTTTAATTATATTAAACTATGAGTTTTATTCTACGACAAGTTCTGTTTTGAATATGGTCATTTTGCTTGACTGGGAATAATGTCTTTCACATTGATTTTAATTAAACATAAGAATAAAGTTATGTGAACAGTTACGCTAAAATTCCACGGAACAAAATTGCCATTTCTGCTCCTTCAGATGAAAACGCCATAACCTGTGGGTATCTGAAGGTGAATTGTTGAATTGCTTCTTATCCATATCTAAACTTAAATAGACACCATATAAAATGTAGCAAGTGTGTTTACATACCGCAAATATAATGTACATCATACGAAAACACCGCTTTTATCCATTATTACAAGTAGCGAGATATAGCTGTATAAAATTGAACAATAGCTCTAAAATATACAGATCGACAGACAGAGACACAGATAATCTACATGTATTCAGACTTATACAACAGTAAATTGTCACGTTCCTAAGAATTATATGTATCACATCATTAGATACCATAAAATTGTCATGTACAATACCTATATAAACACTTGACGGTCACAACTTATACGTACTCTGTAGGCGAAAAGGAATTTAAACACACCTAAACAGTATTGTCAAAGTCATCATAAGACAAACCCCTGTGATTAATATTTAAAAAAATATTAATTGTCACACGAAACTGATTAGTTGTTGAAATTATATGCAGATGTGTCAACATAAACTAAACGGTTAAAATATTTCCTCTCAAAACAGTGCAACAGGGATAAAGTATTTATATTCAGACTTTTAGAAACAATCGGACTCCAGAGTCGTTATTGCTAGTTTATCTACGACAAGAGACCAATTACCTTGATAATAAAGCATAAAACATACAACATTAACACAATATAATATGAATAAAACTGGGATTTCTGATTTGAAACAGTCACAGCAAAGAATGGATTAAAAGAATTCAGTGGTTTTTATTTGCTCATTAGTCCTTCTAAACAAATACAGCTTACAAAACGAGGATTAAATACGGTGATTTGAAGCAAGTATTAAAATGAACATTTTTACGCAGGAAGGAAAATCACCGACAACAATTCATCATCGAATTTCCTGCTGCTACGACATTTGTGGGACATCTTAAACAAATGGTGTGTTTTTACGTTGAAAGCAAATGGTACCCAGCCTGAAAAATCACCGACCACAATAGAGACTGAACCCAGACTTCCCGGTTCCACATCACGCAGACACTCTTCCGCGTTGCTATAAACGCGAACTCATATTACAAGGCAGCATACGTTGTCCTTATACCGAACCTTGGTACAAGATTCATGCATTTTATTTTAACAAAATTTCAATACAAATAACATAATCGCATTAAAATTAAGAGTTTTTTTTTAATTGATACGATAATATATGCAAGGAAAGTTTTGTCCGTAATCAAAAATTAAGTTGTTCAACTATTGAAAGTATTTTCAGCAGTGTAAGTAATTTTGAGGAGTGTTAATTATCTGAGCTGCAACGTTGTGAACAAATATATAAGTCGTGGTCTGTGAAAAGAAGGTTTAATGCATGTGCGTAAAGTGACGTCCCAGATTATTCTATGCAGTCCACACAGGTTAATCAGGGGCAACACTTTCCCATGTTATGGTATTTTTTTGTTTCAAGAAAGTTTCTTCGTAGCAAAAAACAAGTTTCAGCTGAAATTGTCGTCCCTGATTACTTGTGCGGACTACACAGTTTCATCCGGAACGAGACTTTACGCACATGCATTCAACCCCCTTTTCAAAGAGAAAGGCCGATAAATGAATGATGAGTGGCATTAAAAAAGAGACTATCAATAAGGTCACCGAGTCGTTCTGTTTTAGTTGTCGATAATGCCAGTAGAAGTATCATTAGAAACACGTTTTATTAACGTCGTATGGTGAGCCAGTCTTCCGTGGCCAAGAACCCGAATTATGTCTTACAGAGTACCTGCCCCTAAACATAAATAAAATAACACGACTTACTATCTAAACGGTGTTTAAATGCGACATCGTGATGATTTTCGAACTGCATTTACTGTTTCTTATTTACAAAAAGAAGAAAATTCTAGCAGGTTTGTAACGATATTGCACGGCTTAACCTAAAACAATTGAGTGCTCTTTACCATTTAACATGAACCTAAACAATATAATATACTTTGTTATAATTGAGTAAACTTATTGCAAGTGGAATCTTACAAATCATGTCTGTTAAAATAGTATCGTTGGTTTTCGTTTTTCGTGTCAAAGCTGTTGGCAGGCTTCAAACAGCCTTGTTGAGACTGTTAAATCCGAAAAACGAATCGCAAAAAGAGAATCAGTACATGCAAAGAATGAATAACTATGTATCTTCTGTAGAGTTTATATTGTTTTTAATTTCGAAGTCCTACTATTATGTGCTTCAAAAGTTCCTCACGAAACATACTATGTGAGTGTTAATTTTCTCAAAAACAATTAATTTAATGATTTTATTTCGTTGGTGGTCCTATTTTTACTAGCTGTGTTGGATCATTCCAAGAACGTAAGTTAAATAGTATATATTACACTCTTCCTCTGTAGTTATGATATAAACGTTCATGGTGTCATTGTTGTATGTACCGTGATAAGAATGAAATACCTTTAGCAGTAGTATCCATAGGGAATCATATGGTAACTCTTTTGAAGGTTACTAATCTAATATCTATACAAAGCAATTCAACGAAACCAATACTATCCTGAGAATTAAATATATCGTTGTGGCTGTCAAGTCAAAGGCATTTATAAACCTACAATTTGAATATTGAATAATATCCTACGATTCCCTTATCTCGAGCATGACCTAATTTCGATCATTTTGTTTACATTAAGAACGCGGCTCTCGTTGTGACATCACACGCATGCGCTCCAAGTATTTTGTTTTACTAACTCTACTTCGCTTAAAATATTTACATAATTGACTAAAATAACAAAAAGAAACCGTTTAATTGCTTTAGACATAATACTTCAACTGAAATAATCCAAATGTATGCCTATTCCGTGCATTTTTTTCGTTACTCTTCATTAAACTTGCACATAAATTGCAGACCACTGCGCTAGTGAACACATACTTTCATGTACTTGATTTATTTTTAAAGAAAATTCTTTTACTTTTTCACGATTTGCAGAAAATGTTGCATGGAACAATCAATGCGCGTACATCGAGAAAATAGGTGACATGCCGGTATCCACATTTTCCGTGGGTATACCCTGTCCCGATTGGATGATAATGTTATCAAATCTTTTAATGCAAACATATATGCCGAATTGTTTTTTAAATGCGAACGTTTTCTTTTCAATTCTTGAGCACTATTTCGTGTCAATGTTGCTCAAAAGAAGATCGATCGATAAAACAGAAAGTCGTTAAATGGTAAACAGAAGTTATAAAAAAAGTTAAATTAATCTTTCAGTTTCTCTAAATTTGTTCAGTGAATCGAATTTTCGAAGTTTTGTTGACCTTATTCCTATTGCAATCGAGTACTCTCGCTTTTCGGATGTGACCTCTCGACTCAAGGTAAACAACGCACGTAGTGTATGTCATTTGCAGGTGTGTATGGAACTATCGGCCTTGCGTGGTTAAACGTGGTTAAACACGGTGTAAATAAACAATGTGACATGGATTGAACGGGAAGAAATAAATCTTTTTATGTAAATCGTTTATTGCGGCATTGTTTGAATTAATTCAGAAATTATTTTAGTTGTTTGCTTAACCGCTCGACTCAAGGTAATTGGAGGATATAACTTTCCATAAGTAACATATGTGAAGTAGATTTAATCGAGTCTCGATCCACCTTCATTTTTGTTCTGGAACGTTTTCGCGAGTGCTTGCTCCACAAAAAAGTTTCATCAGTCGTTTTCGGTTAGTCTTGTGCACCAGGATATAAACAATTGGGTCAACTGTGTAGATGGTGCCACCAAGATGGTGGATGTAACTAACTATGTAAGGATAAATCACCAATCCCGGATTCTTATGCATCTTCGTTAGCGCCTAAAACATCGCCGAAAATATAAAAATATATTGAACGTGGAACATCAAATCATTAATGTGCGATGCATTTGATCACAAGCACGACAAGTCGTTTTAAAGTGTAGCAAAAGATGTTTTTATAAAAAAGTAAATGGTTTTAGTGAATTATAGATAACACATTATAAATGACAATACAGAAATGCTTTTTTCAAATAAATCAAACATTTAAAACAATATCAAAGGTTCAATTTTAATTATGAATTACTTCCTCAAATGTTTTTGTTTAATGGGTGTATTGTTAACCTTATATTGCATACTAAGTATAGTAATTCGTTATTATAAAAACAAACAAATCCGCAACTCTTTTTGATAAATCTGTCAAAACATGACTTACGTCACTAAGCGAAAACCACTTCAAAAGGTCTCATCTTTGATGCCGACGAGGACGACTATCCAGACGGATCATCCTTTGAAACGAATGAGAGCCCGGATAAGGATCATATTGCAGATGACGATTTTTTGGGGGCAAAACGAATCCGATAAGGGGAAACATCATGCCAAAAATGCGTTGTTCGGGAACAGACCTGTAGCCGAGAGAGCTGCAACTTGCTTTTCCTCCCCGCCTCATGGAAATCACGTTTCCGAGCCCCATTATAGGGAAGGAACAATTGAGTAATATGACAAAACCGGCGATCAGGCATAAGATTCTCTATATACCGATGGTGATCTTACGTTTGCAATAGAAAGGTATGCAAATGGGAAGTACTCTCTCCACTTCTATTTGCAAATTCATTAATCCGAATGCGATTCTGATGAAAATGTGAATCGCTGAACAACAAATCCATATATTTTGCAAATAAGGTTACTATAGTTAATCCGAAATTGCATTTAGTTTAAATAAAGGATCTTGCATGAGTGGTCGTTTTGTATTGAATTTATAAAACAATTCATCTAAATAAAGATAAAAACGAGGCTTGCCGAATATTTCAAATTCAATATAAATTCAATACAAAATGACCGCGATTCTAAGATTCTATTTATAACATCTGAATACGATAGCTATGCAAACACAGAAAGCTAAATTTTCAATGTATGCGTATAAACAAACTTTACCCCAATGTATATGTTTTAAATATGCGACTTGATCATAACACCAATATTGTATTATAGCTTTCAGGTTTATGACTATGAATTTAAGCAATACATATAATCTGTGCATACTCTCTTTTGTTAAACAAATGTTAAGTTCATTAAAAACAATTGTATTGGATTGACAGAATGTAGATGATTGCCTATAGATAGTTTGTACTTAAAGGGGCCTTTTCACAGATTTTGGCATGATTTGAAGTTTGTCATTAAATACTTTATATTGATAAATGTAAACATTAAATTTTAAAAGCTCCAGTAACAAAATAAAAATAAATTTTAAAAAGGAATAAAAAAGAAGCCCGCAGCAGGGCTAGAACCAGTGACCCCGAAGTAAAAACGCCTTAGCCAACTGAGCTATCCTGCCAAGCATACATAAGATGCATATTTTACACGTTATATAAGCAATCTTCGTAGTTTCACAAATTTAAACGACAACAACAGAACTCTCCAAATTATTAAATCGTTTCGCGTTGCAACGCTTTATAATTTTTAGGTTTTTAAATTGTCAAAAGATGCATATAATGGCTATATTAGACCATGGCAAATGTTCAGTGATACTGTTTCCTTACAAATATCATAACTAAACCGAAAATTTGCAAATCTGAAACAACTTTATTCAATTTTGTCACTTTACCAAACCGTGAAAAGATCCCTTTAAATGACGGTATAAGGTATTGCACTCTTGGTGCAAATTTCTGCGAATGCCCCGTGGTTCTCATCCGGAAAAACATTAACCAATTTTTACAACATTATGTCTTCGAATAATGACAACACTATAAGGTTGTTAACACGCTACCTATTCTATCGTTACATGTGATACACATTAAGGAAGTATGATATTAAATTTATAGAAACATATGACACCACTTTGAAATTAAATTATATTGTGATAATGTGTTATGTATTATGGGCCGCAGGGCTTGATATAGTAAATAAACTGTTCTTTTCTGTTCTTTTCTATAATATTTGAGTTATAAATTTTATTGAGATTGTGGAAACAGCGATCTTAAGGTACAACGTGACGGAGTGAGAAAAGTATTCGAATAGGGAATGGAAGATTTTCTAATAAGTAGCAAAGCATTGACACACAACAGCATTTTAACAGTTTAATCAGTTGTAAGTACCTGATTAAAGGTCTGGAGTTTTACTGTCATGTTATGTCAATACGTTTCTCAAGAAAGTTTGACAACATATATTTGTACGAACGCTTTCTTAATTGAATGTTATCATCGATGCGTAGTAATTGATTTTAAAAATTCATATGTTCAACGCAATAGTTTATATGATTGGATTTCACACGCCATGTGTGCTAGCTTCTCTAATCAATGGCGTAATCAATTTCCATCATGACTTTTTCCGACATAGACATTAGCTGTGGTGATCAGAGCAAAATCAATGCATACATTTACAGTGTGGTATGGGATTTAACAAAGTGTACTTAGTCACGGTCACATATTAAAGATGCAGCTTTGTTTTCGTAAACAATACTAACATATTAAATTTTGATTATATAACACGTAAAACTGTTGAAGATGAACGATTAAAGAATGATGTAAACAAGATAATATATATGTTTCATTTATTGAGTGCCCTATAAATTCCGAAATGTCAACTTGATTGGGTTGGAAAGCCAAGCTGGAAAATGGTACAGCAGTCATTTGAGCGCAGAACCTAATATGAATTAAAATTAGCTTGCGTTTAAAATAAGATGACCAGTTCCTTCGTCTGGCGGCTTTTATCGTACTATCGACACATTTTCTTAGAGTCAACTTGGTTCGATATTACAAAGGATATTTTTAGTTGTGTGTATAAATGAGGTATGATGTGAACATGTTTCGATTTCCAAAAGTCTAAAATATGATTACCATTTATAACCATGACCGCCTTACAATGCACGTTGACTAGACATATCGGCATTCATAAATAATGAAAAAATCAAATTTAATTTTAACAGGGGCTCTCTAGTCAGGCTAATGAGATTCTTATTACCCAAATACTTTATTTTCAATATTTTATAACGTAGTATTATCAATGTTACATAGTATGTACGATTGCAAATATAATACATTATATATAAAGAGGTGAAACTCCAGCTGCTGGAGTAGTATTGAATTATTATTATAAAAATTTATTAGGTCCCTTATTTAAGGCAAGTGACCGATTGCCCAAACAGTACAAAACAGCAAAATACAAAACAACAGAAACAAAAATAAGAATAAAGCTGGGGTAACCGCCTTGGAACGGTCAATGCAAAGCATATGGGGTTTAAACCGGTTTTGGAGCGCTCAACCTCACACTTGGCCCAGCAATATTATAATACATTTAAGTGTAAATAAAATTTAACCTCATAGCATTGTAACTTAAATTAAACAATAATAAAAGGAATTACAACGCATTCAATTTAATTACCATTTAATTACTCAATGGTATTGAAGATGCCAGAGCAACAGAGTTAAAACTTTTTGAGAAACGATGGAATGAAACTATAAACAAGTGTCAACTACATTCCTTCTTTATGGAAAAAGATTTAAAAATATAGCATAATAAAGTTTCTATTTTAGATCATCATCGCACAAATACAGGAAGAAGCAGCAATAATTGGTGTACAAGTTCCATATTAAATCGCTTGGTTGTTTATATACTGCTAAGAAATAAATCAAACAAGAAACGCCTGTCACAGAGAAAATAAAAATAAAATTATAAACCCAATGACCTATGCATGTAGATTACAACTGGGAAAGTTGGTCGTATGACGTCACAAAAATCAATGTACCCAGTCACAGAGAAAGAGTTATGACGTAATTGACAAGCGAAGACACAATGACGTGAACAAAATCCAGGGGCAGTACTGTAAAGTAAAAATTAAAATATTAATGGGGCGGTACT